>NW_027601272.1:469613-501127 GCF_053455715.1 Rhinoraja longicauda | reverse complement strand
CCATTTCTCTGCCCACCGACGTATCCCCGCGAGCTACCGGTAATCTCGTGGAATGAAATGCTGGAGCAGAACATTCCCTGAGATTTTATACCATTTTCCGTCTCCACCGGGACACTGAAATTTCAACATAGTTAAAAAATAGAGATTTTGAAATGATTCGCAAACAGATGACATCAGCCAAGTGAAATCCCTGCTGAGACAGGTTGTGATTTATTCAGGGAATTGATTGAGAAACCCAAACACTACGAATTGTGGCGATACTGAGGGATGGAAATTGGGAGCGGCATTGTTCCAGCAAAGGGGATATTGTTTCAAACTCCATCAGATCCAACTCTCCGCCTCATGTTGTTTGTCTGATTCCCTTCAATCCGCTTCACTCACTAATGCAATCCCAAATTCCAGGGACCCTCGCAGGACTTCTGGTGCCCAGTTTGAAGGTGGACTGGGCGACGTTTGTCCACAGATTGCGGAATTAGTTCAACAATCACCTCGCAATAAAATGGCCCCTCCACTCTGCTTCACCACTCAATATGATCGCGGCTTAACTGACTGCAACCTCACCCCCACACTCCCGGCGAGGCCGGTAACCATTCAGTCCTTGCTTGCCTGCAGTGGGTCTGATTTTGCGCCGGGACAATAACATTCTCTGCCTTCATCACCTCTGAGCAGGAACGACCCAAAGACTCGAGACATTCAGAGAACAAAAACATTGTGGCTTCAGAATTGTGCGAAACCTAAATAAAACAGCGAATGATGCAGCACATCTCCCTCCTCCCTTTGTCTCTCCCTCCATCCTTACTGCTGCCCTCTCTTTGAACTGTGTCTCTCTCTCATACCCTCTCTATTCTCCCTCTCTGCGCCCCTGTCTCTGTTAACCTTTCACCCCTTACCCCTCCCTCCCCTCTCACTCTCAATGAATCTCTCCCTCAGTTTCTTTCTATCTACATGACCCATCCCTCTCTCCCTTTTGGCAACCCACTCGCTCTGAACTCCCCTCTTCATCTTCCCACTCTCCCTTTGATATTTCCCTCT
The DNA here is from genome assembly GCF_053455715.1 of Rhinoraja longicauda. Lineage (NCBI taxonomy): Eukaryota > Metazoa > Chordata > Chondrichthyes > Rajiformes > Arhynchobatidae > Rhinoraja > Rhinoraja longicauda. Next base: position 500,095 of record NW_027601272.1, on the reverse strand, counting down.
CCCTCCATCTCTTCCCCTTTCGTCTTCCAGCTATGTCTCCCTATCTGTCTCTCTCTCTCTCTCTTTTCCCCAGCGGTAGAGTTGCTGCTTTACAGCGAATGCAGCGCCGGAGACACAGGTTCGATCCTGACTACGGGTGCTGCACTGTACGGAGTTTGTACGTTCTCCCCGTGACCTGCGTGGGTTTTCTCCGAGATCTTCGGTTTCCTCCCACACTCCAAAGACGTACAGGTATGTAGGTTAATTGGCTGGGTAAATGTAAAAATTGTCCCTAGTGTGTGTAGGATAGTGTTAATGTACGAGGATCACTGGGCGGCACGGACTTGGAGGGCCGAAAAGGCCTGTTTCCGGCTGTAGATATATGATATGATATGATATGATAACTCTCCACCTTCTCGCCCTCACTTCTCTCTCCAACGCCATTATTGGGAAGTGTGGTTAAAACGGTTAGCCGCCATGTGATGTAACAGCTGTCCCTGAACCTCTTCCCTGGGGAGGGGAGAGAGTGTTTCCTACACCAGTCTCTGTGACCCCCTCCCCTTCCGCCCTTACACACCCTTCTGTCTCTGTGACACCCTCCCCTCCTGCCCCTACACTCCCCCACTCTCCTCGTCTCTGTGACCCCCTCCCCTCCGGCCCCTACACCCCCGCTCCCTGTCTCTATGACACCCTCCCTCCTGCCCCTACACCCCCCACTCTCCTCGCCTCTGTGACCTCATCCACTCCCGCCCTTACACCCCCTCCTGTCTCTGTGACCCCCTCCGCTCCTGCCCCTATACCCCCTCTCCCTGTCTCTGTAACTCCCCTCTCGTCCTCTCCAAACCCCCCACATCCTTCCTGTAATGGGGGCGACCAGAACTGCACGCAATACTCCAAATGCAGCCTGACCAAAGTCCTAGAGAGATGCATCTTGACGTCCCGGCTCTTGAACTCGATGCCCCGACAGATGAAAGCAAGCGTGCTATACGCTTTCTTCACCGCTCTGAATACTCGTGTTTCCAATTTACGGGGAGTTCTGGAGTTTATCAGGAACAGTTTCTTCCTCTCCACAATCAGACTACTACACGGAGTTAGTATTTAGAGTCACATAGTGATGCAGCGTGGAAACAGGCCCTACCTTCCCCCCAACTTGCCCACACCGACCAACATGCCCCATCTACACTAGACCCAACTGCCTGCGTTTGGCCCATATCCCTCCAAACCTTTCCTATCCATGTACCTGCCCAAGTGTCTCTTAAATTTTGTGATAGTCCCTGCCTCAACTCCCTTCTCCGGCAGCATGTTCCATACACCCACCACACGCTGTGTGGTAAAGTTGCCCCTCGGATTCCTATTAAAGCTACCCCCCTCACTGTAAACCCATGTCCTCTGCCTCTCGATTCCTCTACTCTGGGCAAGAGACTCTACACGATGTATTGCTCTCATTTAATAGCACTTACTTCAAGAGGGCTTGTATACAAACACAGGGATGTAATGCCGAGGCTCTGTAATCCTCTGGTCCGGCCGCATTGAGTATTGTGAGCAGTTTTGGGCCCCATGTCTGAGGAAGGATGTACTGGCTCTGGAGAGGGTCCAGAGGTTTACGATCCCAGGAATGAGTGGGTTAACCTACGATGAGCGTTAGTCGGCACTGGACCTGAACTCGCTGGAGTTTAGAAGAATGAAGGGGGACCTCGTTGAAACTTTACCGAATAGTGAAGGCCTTGATAGAGTGGATGTGGAGAGGATGTTTCCACTAGTGGAAGAGTCTAGGACCAGAGGGCACAGCCTCAGGATTAAAGGACGTCCCTTCAAGAAGGAGATGAGGAGGGATTTCTTCAGCCAGAGGGGGTTGAATCTGTTGGATTCTTTTCCACGGAGTGCTGTGGAGGCCAAGTCAGTGGATATATTTAAGGCAGAGAAGGACAGATTCTTGATTAGTGCGGGTGTCAGGGGTTAACGTGAAAAGGCAGGGAGGGAGGGGGAGGAGGGCGGGCGGTGAGAGGGGAAGGGGGAGTGCGGGAGAGGAGGGGAGGAGAGTGGAGGGGGAGTGGGGGAGGAGAGGGTGCTACACCAATCCAGGAGAGTTTTGGGCCCACTTGGTCTATTATGACAATAAATCTCTCTTGGCATTTGACATTGGAATTGGGGAATGAGTTAGCTCCTGGCTCGCAGGCTCACAACTGTCCTTTGCCTCTTACAGCGCTTGTATTGGTCATGGTGCGGCTAACGGGTTTCGTGGTTCCCCAAACACCGGAAGCGACCATCTATAAACCATCTACTCTTTGACACGCTGGGCTCTCAGGATACGCACACGTAACAGAGTTATCCGGTAAAAGATCGACAGTTCAATAACTCCCCGTCATACAACAGCGATTCCAGGAACGAATCACTCGGTCCAAGACTGTCCGAGAATGGACTGACAGCGGTCGATCACTCCCTCAGTGGCGGCTGGGCTCTCAGGACCATCCATTCGCTTTCTTCCAGGATTGTCGAGGATGGATCGAGCACTCGGGTCCATACCTCGACGACACCCTTTTGAAACACGAACCAAAACGTTGAAACCCAGAGATGAGGTAAGAATGTCTGCGACATCAGAGCTGGTTAAGACCCAGTAGATTAGTCTGGTAATACCGAAACTAATGGAGATCGAGGCCATATTAGGGTTGTGGTTGGTGACAAATGGCATACAGAAAGACGGCGGAGTTGTCAAAGATCAACGTCACAGCTCAGGACATCACGACACGGATTTCTCATTGCATTTCCATAGGTCCAACCTTTTTCAACAGTTTGGCAACGTCCTTCCTTCTTTCATTGGATCAGATATATTAATGATGATTGCACTTTCGAAGCCTCTGTGTAAAAAAAATTACATGTGTACTAACAGCACAATCTCAGCTAAATTCAGACATTGGCTGATAGATGGCAAGAGACAGATGGATTGGGAGAATTAAGTGATCGCAAACGGCCATCTCTCATGTCATGCCAACATATCCCAGACATTCAATGACATTGTCACATCCTCGACCCCGCCATAAATAAAAACTAAAAGTGCGCGGAGTTACACAGTGTCTCAGGCAACATGTGTGAAGGAAATGGACAGACACTGGTTCGGCCCTGGACCTTCCCTCTCTTCAGCATTATTCTCAGACGGGTGTCAGTCCGAACCGTCGCTCGTTCATTTCCTCCGCAGATCTCACTTGACGCGCTGACATCCTCCAGCGCTTTGTACGTTGTTCAAGATTCCAGTATCTGCAGACCTGGCGTCCCCACCATCAATACCAAAGATTCCAGAGGAACAAGATAGACCTCTCAACCCTAAAAACCGTAGTACATCAAGGCGCCATTTGAGTAGGCAGAAACTTGTAGAAACATTTAAAAAGAAAAAAATAAAAAAATCTGTGAATTGGGAGATGAGATATATTCTGCATTTTAAAGGTATAATTACACCTACTGTTCCGCCAAAACACTGATTGCACTGCGAGAGGCATAAAGAACTGCGGATTTTGCCAACTAACATGGCTCCTTCGCGTACTACACTTCAGTATAGGCGATTTCAACAGAGTGGTCCATCTTGTTCCTCTAGTATCTTTGATCAATACCATGTGCGGTACCACTGACCCGAAGCTCGGCGGAACAGTCAGGTAATGTCGTACCTTGGCTTGGTGAGAGTGGAAAGACGATGGCAGTTGAAGATTGATGCTAAGATTGAAGTCCTTTTACTAGTGCACAACGGGGATTGATGGTAGGCCGACTGTCGTTTTTCATCTATGTTAAAGATTTAGCTGACAATGCTTTTAAAATGGTTAGTACGTTGGCTGACAATGCTAGATCGCTAGTGTAGGTGACAGTGAAGGTGCTTATCGAAGATCACATCAGGTTCAAGATGAACAGGGGAAATGGGACAAGGAATGTCTCAAAGTGCGACGTGTAGTATTTGGTAAACTACTGGGTGGTAATTATTGAAGCAAGTCCTCTAATCTTTTGGAAACTGGAAAGATGGACACTTCCTTGAAGAAGGTGGGGACTGCAGACGGCGATATTCAGTGGCGAGAGGATGGAGATCTCGGCGAATAGCGTGGCCCGTTGATTGGCGCACGATATCAAAACTCGGTCAGGGACCACATTTGGCCGATTGCCGGAAATTTACCGGCCGTTTTCCGAGAATTTACCTTAGTCAAATATGTTATAATGCTGAAAATGTAGAGAAGGTTTACGAGCATGTTACCGGGATTCGAGGGCCTGGTCTCCACTGCCTTCTGTGGCAGAGAATTCCACAAATTGACAACTCTCTGCGTGAAAGTTTCCTTTTCACCTCAGTTTTAAATGACCTCTTTATTCTTAGACTGTACCCCCTGATTCTCGACTCCCCCAAATTTGGGAACATTTTTCCTGCATCTAGCTCGTCCAGTCCTTTTATAATTTTATACGTCTCTGTAAGACCCCCTCTCATCCTCCTAAACTCCAGTGAATACAAGCCCAGTCTTTCCAATCTTTCCTCAATTGACAGTCCCGCCACCCCGGGGATTAACTTCGTGAACCTACGCTGCACTGCCTCAAGAGCAAGGATATCCCTCCTTAAATTTGGAGACCAAAACGGCACACAGTACTCCAGATGTGGTCTCACCAGTGTCCTATACACCTGCAGAAGGACCTTTTTACTCCGATACTCAAATCACGTCCCAGTCCATCTTCTCAAGACAAACCTGAAGTAGATCTCGTTGTGCACTGACCACCGCTGTCTCACACTTCTATTGGCGCCACGTTCTGAAATCCCTGTCTGTTACCCGACAGGAGCAACGTCGATAGCTCTCGTCAGATGGCAAATGGGGGGATCAAGAGTCCTGTCAGGGATGTTTTAGAATAGAACAGGGAAAGTGTTACTTGCAGAATCACGAAAGAATATGCATACACAGTGCTAATAAAAACAATATATGAAGAAATAAACAAGCAGAAATAGTGCAAAAAAAATAAATTTCCCAATTCTATGTGGTTTGGAGGTTGCAGTGTTTAGTGACCTCGTGGTTGTAGGAAAGAAGCTGGTGCTGAACCTAGACTTTTCAGGCTCCTATGTTTCAAATCCGATGGCAGGAATGAAATGAATGTGTCGCCTGTGTCACTGATGAAGCTGGCTGCCTTTTTGAGGCAGCAACTTCTGTAGATCTCACGATGATTGGGAGCTCAGTACCCTTGATATACCTACTGAGTAGTACTTACTTTTTGCAGTCTTCCTGGCTCTTGGGCGTTCAAGTTATCGAACCAGACCGTGGTGCAACCGGGCAATATGCTCTCCACTGCACACATGCATGAGGTCCAAGAGTATTGACAGACCGAATCTCCTCAATCTGCTCAGAAAGTAGAGACGTTGATGAGCTTTCTTTATCATTGCATTAATGTGCCGGGTCGAGGAAAGATTTTCAGAGATATGCACGTTCAATCAATAATTTAAAGATCTTGACTCTCTCCACCGTCGTCCAGTAGACCTACACGTGATTGTGGGACCCGATTCTTCCACTTCCGATGTCCGTAAACATTTCCTTGTACATTCTGTCAATGAAAGCAAGGTTGTTGCTCTGGAACTCTAGACATTCTAGATGGTGGTGTAACCCAGAGTGCAGATGCCCAGTGTGAGAATGTAGGCATGCACCCCTGAAGCTGGATTGAGTGATGTCACCGCAGATAATGAGCAGGGCATCAGAGTTTAGTCCTTAAAAAGAGTTCATGACCGAGTATAATTCGTCCACTGGCACCTTACGTTTGGGTTTGGGTGTTATGTGATCATAAACGCGCTGATCGAGATGAATTGCCGCGGTAGGTGAAATGTACGGCACTTAGTATTCCAGGTGTTCAACTGAATGATACGAAACATTCATGAGACTACACTTGGAGCACTGATCGCAGTTTCTGATCATCCAACTATTTGAAGGAATACATTAAAGCGAGAACGTTGGGGAAAAGAATCGCATGTTGTTGCCGGGAAGGGAGGGCATTAGACTTAAAGATCGGCCGGACAAGTTGGAAGGTTTTCCACGTAGACTATATGGTTGACTGGTGACATTACGGAAGTATATATCATCATATATCGTTTTTCCAGTGTGGTGAGTCTAGAGCTGGATAACAGTTTTCAAGGGAGAGAAGATAGCGTCAGAAGAGACCTCAGAGGCAACTCGGTTACACAGGAAGTTGTGGGTAGATGGAATGTGGTGCCAGATGAAGCTGAAGCGATGTGCTTCGATTAGAATGTACAAGAGACATTTGAAAGAATAGATGGGTAAAAATGGATGATGGGCCATGGAGAAAACGTGGGGAAGGTGGATTAAGTTATTTGGACATATTGCTCGGCCTCTGCATCCGGTTACAAAAGGTCTTTGTTCATGCTGTTTGACTATAACTCTATAAATAGCATCGTCATTGTTTGACTGTAAGAGTCTCGGAGACTATGTAGGCAGTCAGCCTCTTATTGTGTTTTCGCGGTGGGGCATTATTTAGAACCCACCTGGCCTGGTTGGAAAATAATTTTATTTAAAAAAATAATATTTAGTATTAATTGAAGCGAGCTGTTCGATGTCCTGATTTTGGCTTCTGAGCCAATGAGGCACAGAACCATATCTGTGGAATACAATTCTGGGTATTATGCAATTTGGAGCTTTTGAATAATGGCGACATCAAGTGGACGGCAAGGGAACTATAAACAAGCGCGGCCTCACAAACGTCTTGTAAACTGTGATATAACGTCCCAACATCTGCACTTAATACCGTCATAAATGAAAGACATCGTGCCAAATCTTCACTACCATCGTATCCACCGGGGACTCAAAATCCAGCGATCTGTGACGTGCACTCCTCGATCTACCTGTTCTACAGCGCTCTGCAGCATCGAACCGATCACTGGGATGGACATGGCCTGACTTACATAAATAAAACAAATCACAGATATCCAAACTAAATGCCGTACGCTATTCCACTGCCCACTTTCCCAGCTGATAAAAATCCCACCGTCATTCTTAATATGCATCTTGGCAATCTACCATCCCACCTGCCTTAATTTTTATTTGTAAAGTTAGTAATCATTCCTTGCACCATCGCAATCAATTCATTGGTGCAGATTACAGACAGCAATTGTTCCACCGCTGTGTATGTCAATAGTCACGGACATGCAGTCATAAAATCCCAGTAAAGTTTACGTTCATGTGGAATGGTTAATTCGGTTTCTAGATTGCATGAATCTCGCGTGACCTGCTGTGTGTTCAATGTAAACCAGCATCTCCTGTTCCTTGTATCTACATTCTTTATCTCCATGGTGTGGAACAGAATATAAATGTTGAGCAGGGACGTGCTATATTCAAACGACAGAAATCAATAAATCACAACTAAACATGAAATGGACGTTATATGGAAAAAGCATTTTTCAGGGTCTCTGGGTTGTCACGTCTTTCATTGTCATTGGAGCTCTCTCCTTTAACTCAAGCCGAATGCTACCGCAGTAGCAGCTTCACCTGATGACATCAACATCTTAGCAAAGCTTCAGGAAGCTGTTTCATTTGGATGAATTAATTGGCTGAAACCTTCGTTGATATCCTGGTACGTTTCTGGATTCTGGTTGTAAAATATAAAATGTGCATTTTACAGATCCATTCACTGCAGTCTATTTGTGAGATTTCGATAAACTATCTTGAGATCTTCACACGCTTGTAACATGTAGCACGGACCTGAGTTCGATATTGGTTCTTGAATCCTTAACCACCGACACTTGATCACACTTTACGCTTTCTCATTCGTTTCCTTTAGCGAAACTAGCCTTTCATTGTCGGTTGTGATCAGAATGGGGGCTTTCGCGCTGCCTTCGGATCCCAGTATCTACTGATTTGGAAGCCACTCCGGACAATGAGGCAAGTTTAAACCAGTTGTCCATCTGTTTGGTTTGCGTGTTGTCTTCACCTGGGCGTCAATTCCATCTCGTTGCATCATCCTTCCGCGGTGGAACACACGCCATCCTTCCAACCGACCACACACCTTCTCAATTGTTTTCTCTTTAATTTCCTGTGCTTTCTATCGACGGCACTGGGATTGTACACTGAACTACTCAAATTAAGGTCTTGGTCAATTGTGTGGCATCATATTAAATTGTCATTTTGGGGAAGGTACTTATATATGGTAATTATGGGAGAGCACCGGTAAATGTTCAATTAGGGGAGGGCACCACAAATGGGGATTTGCGGGTGCACCGTTATTGAAGTATGCCGGGTGGATAAACACCAAATATGAAATTAGCCATGGGAAACTGTAAATGTGGAAATAGGGGAGTGCGCCTGCAAATGGGAAATCAGGCGAAGGCAAACCTACGCAGAATTAGGGGAGGGTCCTGTCTGTTTCCGTGAATGTTCCTACTTCTCTCTGTGAGTACTCATGTCTCTATGTCTCTGTTTCTTTCCCGTCGCTGTCTGCTGGTGTTCCTGGCTCTATGTGTGCTCCTGATGGTCGCCATGAAAGAAATCCCACGGTGTGTGAAAAGAAATACACAGGAACGTACGCCCATCCACCCAGCTAAATAAACAATACAATGAGCAAACTAGAGCTAGGAACATTACTCAGCATTGAACTGTTCCACTGTGTCCCTTCAGTGCATTCTATGTGTTCCCACGTCCAGGCTCGCCTCGTCCATCCTGTAGGGATTGTTCCATGTCGCCCTGTCCCTCGGACACATATCGGGAAATCTGACCACCGAGCTTGCTTCTGCTCCCTACCAACAAACAACAATTGAAGCAGGAGGATCCGATGGAGAGAGTTGGAAAAAGCTGGTCAACGGACGCGGGTGACATCTTACGCGACTGCTTTAAGACGGTAGACTGGTCCATTGTCAGGGATTCTGCAGCTAACCTGAACGAGTACGCCTCCGCCGTGACTAACTTCATCAACAAGTGAGTGGAAGACTGTGCCGCCGAAGTCAATGCGAGTGTTCCCCAACCGAAAACCATGGATGTACATTCACAGGTGAAGGCCAGATCCGATGCATACAAGTCAAACGACCCCAAGCGGTAAAAGAAGCCACGCTGTGGTCTCCGCAAAGCCATAAAGGATGCCAAGAGGTAATAGCGGTACAACCCTGAGTCCCAGTATAATTTCTGGAATACACGGAGAATGTGGCAAGGTCTGATTAAGATAACTGGATGCAACGCAAATTCAGGCAACTTCATTGGTAATAGTGCGACTCAACACGATGAAAGGAATGCTTCCTAAGCTCGCTTCGAGCAGAAGGCCAACAGGGCGGTGACACCTGACTCTTCAGACTCCAGTGTGCCTCTCCCCAGGGTGACTGTAGCAGAGGTTGGATCAGCCTTCATGTGAGTAAACCCACGAAATGCAACAGGCCCAGACGGAGTTCCTGGCCGTGTCCCTAGTAGCTGCACAGACAAGCTAGAGAGAATATTCGTCGACATCTCTAAACTCGCCCGACTCGGTTCTCAGGGACCCACATGCTCAAAAAGTCCATCATCATTCCAATGTCGAAGAAACGCAAGACCTCAAGCTTAAACGATAACCATTCAGTGGCCTTGACTTTCACCATCATGAAATATTTTGAGTTGCTGGTTATGGAACGCATTAAATGCAGTCTACCCAGCGGCCTTGCCCCACTGCATTTCGCCCACCGCTATCACAGGCCAGCGGACGATGTCATCGCACTAGCCCTACACTCACCATTGGAACACCTGGATCACAGCGACACCTACGTCAGACTCATATTCATAAATTACAATTCTCCCTTAAGTACCATTATACGAACCCCTCTTCTATTGACTTCTTTTATAACTTCCCCTGTATTGACCTATTAAAAAACTGGATATACTCAGGATACGCAGGGAACTTCTGTGGGAAAATGAAAACGTATCTAATGTTAGAAGTGAATTATCTTGTCGAAGGTCTGATATTGGCCAAACAAATACATGGTGTGCTATCGATTCGCGAAACACACGAACGCAAAACCCCACTGTTGCACCGCTCTCTGCATTTGAATGCCAACTACCTCGTCAGTGCAGCTGAACCGTGTGGGAAAATTATTTCCTGTCTAACTTTCATTGCACAATAGAAATAACCAAATCTGACTACCGCCTGCTACAGTTGAGTTGGTCGCTTCATTTTCTCAAGCTGTAACTGTAGAAATACTACCACCGACTCAACATATCTGAACTAACTCACCTGACAAATAGTTCCAGATACCCAGTACCCTTTGAGTGTAAAGTCTTCCCTTCAGGTTCTTTGTGATTTTTGCCTATCTCACCCTAAACCTCTGAATACTGTATTTTGGTTCCACATCCTGGATAAAAGACCATGTGCTATCACCCTATCTATTCTCTTCATGACGGTATACACCGTTATAAGCTCACACATGAATTCCCCCACTCCAAGTTATAATGTCCCCGGGGTGAATATATTTGTTAGCAATAGGAATGTGAATTCTAATGTGACCACGTGTGGAAATGAATATTAGTCCCAGGTCATTTCGCTAGCTATGATACTGAAACCAGGAACAGACTCAAGCTCGCATTGTGCGTGCGCCGTGTGTACCTGTGTGTGCTGGGGGAAGGAGTGAAAGTTGTTGTGCAGGAGGTGACAACTCCTGCACAACAACTTTCACATCGGAGCCCTGCAAGGATGAGTTGTCAGTCAGCGATTATACCCTCTTTACCCTCGTAACCGTAGAGCCAATTTCGGCTCTAAGTATATCGACGGGTTTGCTGATGTGATGGGCCGAATAATGGACAACGAGGCGATGACGTACACGAACGATATGGAGAACTTACTGACATGGTGTCACCACCATAACCACGCTTTCAATGTCAGCGGGACGAAGGAGGTAGTTATTGACCTGAGGAAGCAGAGTGCAGTACGTGCCCCAATCTGCACTAATGGTACAAAATGACAATGATAGCGACCTCAGGTTGCTTGGCGATAATGTAACAAATGATCTGACGTGGAGCAATCACATTGATACGACACCCAAGAAGGCACAAAAATGTAAACTAAAATAAATTTGTCATGTCTTCTGTTACTATTACAAACGTCTGGAGTTTTGCGGTAAAAAGCATATTGTCACATTGCATCGAAGCTTGGTTTGGAAACAACTCTGCCAAGACCGCGAAAAGATGCAGAGGGTTGTATATTTAGCCCAGTCCTTCACAGACCCACAGATCCATCCAGACCCAACCACAGTATCCGTCTGCACTTCACGCTGCATAACATTACACAAACACCCGACACAATCAAACACCTGTCCAATCCCGGTCAGTTCTTCTTTCCCCTGCTCCGATCTGGCAACAGGCGGATATTCTTGTAAGCGCGCATCACGAGACTTAGCAATAACTTAAATTCCTCCGTTATCAGGCTTATGGTCGGTCCCTCCGTATGGGAGGGTATTCATGAATTCCTTCTACCCCATTATAAACATTGAACTTTGTCTCCGGTACTGATGCACAACAATGCGCTACAATGCTGATAAGTGCATTCTGCACTATGTATTTTCAACTTTGCTCTATCTATTGTCACGAGTCACACAACGCTGGAAAAGGTCCTTCAGTCCAGCCTGCCAATGCCGATCAATGTACACAATCTACACAAGTCCCACCTGCCGCGTTTGGCACGTATCAATCCGAAATCTTCCTATTTGTGTTTGCCTAAATGTATTTTAAATGTTGTTATAGTTTCTACCTCAAAGACCTGCTTTGGCAGCTCATTCAATACGTCCGCCACCCGCTGTGCGAATCCATGTACCTACCACGCTCTGAATGGATCCATACACTCAGTGACTTCTGTCCGCGAATGTGAACCAATAGTATCCATATATGATATATGTAAACTGTTTTGATAGCATGCAGAACAAAGTTGTTTACGGTACCTCGGTACATATGACAATAACATCCCTAAACCTGAAGCTGAAGCATAAGGCGTCGATCATCTGCACTGTTTGCAACACCACGAAACCAGATGAATGTTTCATAGGTTGCAGAGGCATTGCATTATCCATCGTTCCAGACGTGCAGTTCTACACACATACATAATATGTTCGCCCAAATTCTTTGCTTTGTATTTTCACAGAACTCGAATTCTCCAACTGCACTTGTCCAGTTCTACGGACAACAGAATTGTGCAATGTGGCTTGATAAAATCTTGTTCGTTCTCAGAAATGCAAGGACAATTCAGTGTGTAATGCAAATAACTAACAATATTCAACGTGATATTCTATGTAATGAACTACAGTATATTATGCATTCTCTATCTTCCTCTTCCCTCCATCTGCAGGACTGATCGTATCAATGTATGGCATATCTGAACTGAATGAACAACGTGAATTCGACCAAGCTTACCCATGCCGACCAATGTACCACATCTACACTCGTCACTCCGACCCATCTTTCGCCCACCGCTCTAAATCCTTCCCTTTCATGAGCCAGTATAACTGTCTTTGAACGTTGGTCATAATTTCTGCCTTAACTACTTACTTTCGGTGCAGAGATGAAGTCAAAATATATCTGCGAAGAAAGGGACTGTCAAAGGACGTTGGTGGAATCCTCCACTCTGTTCGAGTTTGGAGGAACGACATGTTCCAAACTCTTGGTCCGAGGGATAACCTCCCCGCTCCACCACTGGATGCTCGATTTTTAGCCCCCACAGCCCACAATTAGTAAGGAGAGGAGACACCTCCTTGAAAATGAGTTCGAAGATGGAGCACTGCAAGGATCCGTTCTCAGTCCGCTATTCTAGCCTATTTACATTCGCAACCGTGTGGCCATATTCGGCTCTAATTGCACCTGCTAATTTGCTGAAGACGTCATTTTGAATGGTGGAATGATGAGCAATGGCGAGACGAACTACAAGATGCAGATAGTGAACGTATTGACATGGTGGCATGACAGTAACCCTTCTTTCAATGTCAGCAAGACGAACGATATGGTTATTGGCTTCAGGGTACAATGCCGAGTATTTACTCCTATCTGCATCAATGGCACTGGTTGGAAAATGGTTGAGAACTCAAATTCCATGGCGTTAACAAAATCAACGATATGTCGTGGAGGAATTACTTTGATGGGAAACACATGAAAGCACACCAATGCCTCTACTTCACAGGGATACTGTGGACATTGGCATGACTAAATTGATTTTTTATAAGACTTCGAGAGATGGACCATAGAACGCACATTATCGGATTGTATAATAGTTTGTTTAGCGACAGCTCTGACAAGACCGGAGGAAATTGCAGAGATTAGTATATGTAGCCCAATCCACCACGAATACCGATTTTCCTCTGTGATCAGGCTACTTCACGATACCCCTATGTGGACACTGTTCAATTCGTAACTGCCCCATTGCACACATTGGACTTTAAAAAAAATGATTCGCGACAATAAAGCTAGAACTCTAAGAGCTGTATTCCGCATTTTCGATCGCTCGCTCTTGTCATAGTGTCACGCAGTAGGGGAATAGATCCATCGACCCAGTTTGCCCATGCTGCAGTTGTACAGGGCATTGGTGAGACCGCACCTGGAGTATTGTGTACAGCTTTGGTCTCCTAATCTGAGGAAAGACATTTTAGCCTTAGAGGGAGTACAGAGAAGGTTCACCAGATTGATCCCTGGGATGGTAGAACGTTCATATGAAGAAAGACTGGATAGACTCGCTGGAATTTAGAAGACTGAGGGGATCTTATAGAAACATATAAAATTCTTAAGGAGTTGGAGAGGCTAGATGCGGGAAGATTGTTCCCGATGTTGGGGAAGTCCAGAACCAGCGGTCACAGCTTAAGGATAAGGGGGAAGTCTTTTAGGACTGAGATGAGAAAACATTTCTTCACACAGAGAGTGGTGAGTCTGTGGAATTCTCTGCCACAGAAGGTAGTTGAGGCCAGTTCATTGGCTATATTTAAGAGGGAGTTAGATGTGGCCCTTGTGGCTAAAGGGATCAGGGGGTATGGAGAGAAGGCAGGTACAGGTTACTGAGCTGGATGATCAGCCATGATCATATTGAATGGCGGTACAGGCTCGAAGGGCCGAATGGCCTACTCCTGCACCTATTTTTTTTATTTTTCTCTGTTTCTATGCCGACCAATGTGCCCCATTGACACCACTCCCACTTACAGCTTTTGACCAAAATCACTCTAAACATTTTCTATCCATGCACCTGTCCAAATGTCTTTTAAATACAGTCATGGCTTGTGCCTCAACGATCTCCTTTGGCAGATCATTCTATATACCCACCATCCTCTGTGAAAATCCATATTCCCACCCTCAACCCGTGTGTGAATCCATTAGCCTAGCACCCTCTGTCCTCGCGGCCGAACTGTTTGCATCTATGTCTGGTACATTTGACCAGTTTGGAAGGCATCAGAAACAAAGATTTTCATTGTTCTTCGGTACATGTGACAATAATGAACATAACCCAAAAGCTAAAACGCTATACGCCACATATCCTAATTGTTTACAACAACACAAACCAAGCGGCGTAATCTCTTGGTTTTTCGAAGGATTGCATCATTCTTTGCACCACCTGCGCACCTTTGTACAGTTAAATAACATGTTTTGTATACGTAGGAGGGAATTTTATGCTTTACCCGTACGCTATATCAAACTTTATTCCGATAGGCACAGACGCAAAATAAAGCGTCTCATAGACCAGTGGTGAGTTCATCGAACAAGTCGGTTTAATAAAGGCCTTAGCGATCTACATCGAGGAACAGTGTGAGCAAGCTCAAGCTGCTTCAAAATCTTACAGTAACTGTAGGATTCTTATACCCTCATGACAAAATGGTTACCTGTGGAGTTGAAATAAACCATCATTGCTCAATTTCCCTGTTCAACATTTCATCGTTGTGTTTCCCCAAAGTTAACTTTAATCTTGGGTTTCTTGTGTTTAGAAATCTCCCACCCATATATCTAACATGTAGACATCATAAATGTCCAGATTCACTTCGCCAAATGGAGTCCCTTCGTAAAGAAGATCATCTGTTAACCTTTGGGAGACTTACCTGCGAAACAGAGAGACCAAAAGCAGCTCTCACGCAAGATTGCAACATATAAGAACCTAGACATAACTACAAAGGACTATGCTCCCCCGACTGATAAGAAAGCCTGCTTCTCAGCAGAATGTTTCAGCTTTACCTATTTTAACTACATTCTACCTTGTGAACTTTCGCATCATGCACCCCCAGTATGTGAGCTCCAGGGATAACCAAACTATAACCTGATCATCTCCCTTATAATTCTCAAAATTCCCGACAACAGTACACGTTTTTGTTTATGTTTATGCACAGCTCGAATTCTCCGACTGCACATATCGAGCTCCACGAAGAACGGAGTTATGCAATGCAGCTTGAGCAAATGTTATTCATTCTTACAAATTGACGGACAATTTAGAGTTTGGTACAAACAAAGAACAATGTTCGGGATGATATTCTATCTCATGAACTATATTCTGCCCTCTGTATTATCTCCGTTGCTCTGTCCAATGAATTTGTTTGAACTGATTGTATCTATTTATGGTATGTCTGATCTGAGTGGACAGGATGCAACGCAGCTTTTCTCTGTGCCTCGGTACACGTGACGGTAATATTCCTCGCCTAACCTAACCAAACCCAATGATCTGAGATAAGTATCAAATATGATCATGGCCGGAATGATCGTACTGTGATGGCGACTAAGATAGACACAGACGGTGTTGATATTCAAAAGACGTGATGAATGGATGATAAGCACAAATAAACTGTTGGACAAATGCGAAGAGAAAGTGCTGACTGGGGCAGGAGGAGTAACACAGTAAAAATGCTGCTCCTGCATGGCAGACCGCAGTAATTGCCGGGCATTCATACGTACAAGAGGTAAACAGGAAATACTCAGATGACTCAGAAGATATCAGTGGAGAGAGAAAGAGCATCTAATGTCACAAATGGATGATCTTATCAAAGTTCCGATGCTGGTGAAGCAAATGCACGATGTGATATCGTTTCGCAAAATACAAGCACGCAAACAGTGGTGTTGGACCGCACTCTGCATTAGAGTGTAAACTGGTGCGTCAGCGCACCTGAACATTGCTACATAATCAGTTCCTGACAAACGTTTATTGTTCTACACAAATAATGAAAGTTGGTCACCTATTTATGTCTTGCTACTTTCAAGATGGCAGCTATATTTCCAAACGTTGTGACTGTAGAAATGACATCTTCGAATCAACATATCTCAAAGAAATCCTCTGATCGCCGTCTGAGTGTAAAGTCTTCCCTTCAGGTTCCTTGCAAATCATCCCCTCCCACAATAAACCTACGACCACTGGTTTTTGATTCCACGTGCTGGGTAAATGAGTGCGCATTCATCCGATCTATTACTCTTATACACCTTTATACACCCGTATAACACCACCCAGCTTCCTGCGCTCCAAGGATTAAAGTCATCATCTCTCCATACAGCTCGGCTCATACAAGGAAAGAATAGTGAAGCACTGCTCTAACTACTGACGGTAATAGCACAAATAGAGAAACGTGCACACATTGAACCGAGAGTCATAGGGTCACAGAGTAAAGAAACTGGCCAAGCACCTATCTATGTCGATGCTATCCATTTACTAAATACCATTTATTCGCACCTCATCCGCACAATATCATGCCCTGACACTCTACAGTTAAGGAAGACGGTCCTTACCTAAAAAAAACGATTTAGAGACTGAAGTTGAGATTTATCTCTCGGATGGAGGAGCTGCCAAAGGAACCACAATTGATCACATCATCTACGCTGTGCAGTTTGGAAGAATATAAGTGAATTGAATGACACTGTAAATATAGGATTCTGAGAGGCCTGGACGGGACAGATGTTGAAAGCATTGTACAACCGATATATGGGTGTTGACATTAGGATACAAGTTTCAGAGTAAGTATTTACCATCGAGTGACTTGTGATGAGAAGTAATTTACGTTTGCAAATATATCTGAATCTCCAGTACTCCAGAAAATTAGTCATGATAACTCATTGCGTTCAAACATAGCTGGAGAGAATGTGTTTGTAGAAAATAGGCTAATGAAGGCTAATGTGACCAGCTATGGAATATATAAGTTCAAGGTCAGTTCCCGTTTAATATTGAAAATAGGAACAGCATCGCGCTTTAAATTATGCATTCAGCAGTGTACCTTTATCTGATCGGGGATGGAGTGCGTATTATCTCCAAACGTCGGGACAGAGGTTTCTTCACCTATTCTACCCCTGACTGCTCGACTTTAGCACCAAAAGTCCTCAGTCGGTGAGGACAGGTTACACTTCCTCCAGAATAATTCCGGAGCCCTGCAAGGATTCGTTTTCAGTCCACTGCTATACCTCCTTTACCTGGAGTACAGGCCCAAATCTGCACCAATTGTTTGGAGTTGAAAATAGTTGAGAACAAGTTGAATGCGTTACACTTACCAACAATCTGTCGCGGAGCAAGAACATCGATGCGACATCCAAGAAGGCACACTAATACCTCTACTTCAGGTGGAGTCTGAGGAAATGTTGCCTGTCAACAGTAACTCTTACAGTGTTCTCGTGAGGTACCGTAGACAGCAAACTGTCGGGTTGGACCACATTTTGGATCGGGAACATGCGAAGAGAAAGTGAAGACTGGGGCAGGGGGAGTAACATAGTAAAAATGCTGCTCCTACATTGCAGACCGAAGTAATTGCCGGGCATCGACACATACAAGAGGTAAATAGGAAATACTCAGATGACTCAGAAGACACCAGTGGAGCGAGGAAGAGCATCTAATGTCACAAATGGATGACCTTGTCAAAGCTCCGATGTTTGTGAAGCAAATGTACGATGTGATATCGTGTCGCAAAATACATGCACGCAAACAGTGGTGTGGGACCGCATTCTGCATTAGAATGTAAAATGGTGCCTCAGCGCACCTGAACATTGTTGCCGAATCAGTTCCTGACAAGCATTTATTGTGCCACACAAATAACGAAAGTTAGTCACCTATTTATCTCTTGCTACTTTCGAGATGGCAGCTATATTTGCAAACGTTGTGACTGTAGAAATGCCAGCTTCGAATCAACAAATCTCACCGATCTCCTCTGATAGCTCGTTCTATGCACGGATCACCGTCTGAGTGTAAAGTCTTCCCGTCAGGTTCCTTGTAAATCTTCCCCTCCCACCATAAACCTCTGGTGTTTGATTCCCCGTGCTGGGTAAAAGACTGCGCATTCATCCCATCTATTACCCTTACACACCTTTACAGTTCCACCCGGCTTCCTGCGCTCCAAGGAATAACGTCCTAATCTCTACCTATAGCTCAGCCCATACAATGAAAGAGTAGCGAAGCCCTGCTCTAACTAGTGACGGTGATACCCCATAAATGGAGCAACGCGCACACACTCGACCGAAAATTAGTGATGATAACTCATTACGTTCAAACAGGGCTGGGTTAAATGTGTTTGTAGACAATAGGCAAATGAAGACTAATGTGACCAGCTATGGATTAATATAAGTCCCAGGTCAGTTCCCTTTTAATATTGAAAATAGGAATCGCCTCGCTCTTTACATTATGCATTCAGCAGTGTACGTCTATGTGATAGGGGTTGGAGTGTTGATCTTCTAGAAACGCAGCGACAGAGACATCTGCACCTACTCTACCCCTTAATGCTCGATTTTAGCAGCAACAGTCCTCAGTCAGTGAGGACAGGTTACACTTCCTCCAGAATAACACCGGAGCCCTGCAAGGATTCGTTTTCAGTCCACTGCTATACCTCCTTTACCTGGAGTACAGGCACAAATCTGCACCAATTGTATGGAATTGAAAATAGTTGAGAACAAGTTGCATGCGTTACACTTACCAACACTCTATCGCCGGGCAAGCACATTGCTGCGACATCCAAGAAGACGCACTAACGCCTCTACTTCATGTGGAGTCTGAGGAAATGTTACATGTCAACAGTAACTATTACAGCGTAATCGGGAGGTACCGCAGACAGCCTACTGTCGGGTTGGACCACATTTTGTATCGGGTACATGTCTGTCTAGAAGGCGAGAAATTGCAGGGAGTTATAAATGTAGGTTACTCCATCACACGGACCAAACGTTCCACCATTGACTCCATCTACACATCACGTTGTCTCGAAAAGAAAACGGCCAACGTAATCGAAGGATTGTCCAAACCTGTCAGTTCTTCTTTCCCCTACTCAAGTCATGCAAAAGGTATAGAAGCTTTTCAGCGAACACTACCGGATAAAGCAGTAGCTTATTGTCCTTTGTTATCCGTGTTCTGAACGGTCCCACCATATACTAGGGTACTGTTCAATTCGCCTCTACACCATTACGGATATCAGAAGGTATATCAAAATGCTGGAATAACTTAGCGGGTCAGGCAGCATCTCAGGAGAAAATGAATAGGTAACGTTTCAGGTCGAGGCCCTTCTTCAGACGGATGTGTGGCGAGGGGACGGGACAAAGATAGGATGCAGTAGGAGACAGGGAGACAGTGGGAGTACTGCGAAGGGGAGGGGAAAGAGAGCGAGAGACGAAGTATCTGAAGTGGGGTACCGCAAGGCTCAGTGCTGGGACCCCAGCTATTTACAATATATATTAATGATTTGGACGAGGGAATTGAATGCAACATCTCCAAGTTTGCGGATGAAACGAAGCTGGGTGGCAGTGTTAGCTGCGAGGAGGATGCTAGGAGGCTGCAACGTGACTTGGGTAGGTTAGGTGAGTGGGGAAATGCATGGCAGATGCAGTATAATGTGAATAAATGTGAGGTTATCCACTTTGGTGGCAAGAACAGGAAAGCAGACTATTACCTGAATGGTGGCCGATTAGGAGAAGGGGAGATGCAACGAAACCTGGGTGTCGTGGTACACCAGTCATTGAAAGTAGGCATGCAGGTGCAGCAGGCAGTGAAGAAAGCGAATGGTATGTTGGCATTCAGAGCGAGCGGATTTGTGTATAGGAGCATGGAGGTTCTGCTGCAGTTGTACAGGGCATTGGCGAAACCACACCGGGAGTATTGCGTACAGTTCTGGTCTCCTAATCTGAGGAAACACATTCTTGCCATAGAGGGAGTACAGAGAAGGTTCACCAGATTGATTCCTGGGATGGCAGGACTTTCATATGAAGAAAGACTAGATAGACTCGGCTTGTACTCACTGGAATTTACAAGATTGAGGGGTGATCTTATAGAAACTTACAAAGTTCTTAAGGGGTTGGACAGGCTAGATGCAGGAAGATTGTTCCCGATGTTGGGGAAGTCAAGTTAAATAAATCAATGTCCATACCGCTGGGGTGTAAGCTGCCCAAGCGAAATACCCCCTGTCATTGCGGATACTCGAAATGATCGCACTGCAATACGTACCTGCAATATTTGCGGATACTGGAAATTATCGCAGTGCAATACGTACTGAAATGATGCACTGCAATACGGACCAATGCTTCGAACTATATACTGCACTCTGTATCTTCCACATTGCTCTACCTCTTGTCATAGAGTTATTCAATCCAACAGCACGGTAACAGGCCTTCTAGCCAGATTGCCCATGCGGACCAATGTGCCCCATGTACACTAATCCCTCATCTCCATCTTTCATCCATATTACTCTAAATCTTTCCGATTCATGAAGGAGTCTTACTGTCCTTGTCACAATTTTCGCCTCAAATACCTCCCCTTGCAATTCATTTTCTATGTGATTCCATATAGCTCCGCCTTCAACACGGTCATCCCCACCAAGCTCATCACCAAACTCCACCAGCTAGGCCTCAGCTCGTCATTATGTGACTGGATCCTGGACTTCCTGCTGGAACGACCGCAGGCAGTGAGAATAGGCCCGCACCTGTCCTCCACTGTCACCCTGAGTACCGGCACACCACACGGCTGTTCTGAGCCCCATGCTCTACTCCCTCCTCACACACGACTGTGTTCCTGCATTCGACACCAACACCATTGTCAAGTTTGCAGACGACACAACGATGATCGGGCTTATCACCAACGGGGATGAAACAAACTATAGAGCGGAGGTGCAGAACCTGGCGGACAACAACCTGTCCCTAAATACCACCAAGACCAAGGAGCTGATCATCAACTTCCGTAGGTCACATAACGGGGAATATGCCCCGATCTCTATCAACGGGGACAGTGTGGAGAGAGTGTCCAGCTTCAAGTTTCTGGGCACTCACATTTCGCAGTACCTATCAAGGTCCAATAACACTGCTGCGCTGGTCAAGAAGGCACAACAAAGACTGTTCTACCTAAGAACACTGAAAAAGTCTGGTCTACCCCAACAGCTGCTGACGACCTTCTACCGCTGCACCATAGAGAGCATCCTTACGCATGGCATCCCTGTGTGGTACCTCTGCTGCACGGAGGCAGAAAGGAAAGCTCTACAGCGGGTAGTCCATAGAGCTCAGAGGGCCATCGGAACACAGCTACCAGACTTGGAGGGCATCTACAACACACGATGCCTCAGGAAAGCCACCAGCATCCACAAAGACTCTTCACACCCCTGCAACAGTTTTTTTTCGAACTCCTTCCATCGGGCAGACAATACAAGGCCTTCTACGCCCACACCTCCAGACTCAGGAACAGCTTCATCCCCAGGGCCATAGCTGCGATGAACCGGTCCTGCTGAGCCGGATGGCTACAACGCATAGATCAACTTGCACTTTACCCTGTCTAAAACTGTTACAATTGTTTCGTTTCGTTGGGTTGCTTTTGTCGAAATTACTTAAATTATTGCATCGTATGGGAGGCGCATTCCCAATCTCGTTGTACCCCTGGGTACAATGACAATAAAGATATATTGTATTGTATTGTATTGTATATCTCCACCATCTTATGTCCTCGAGTTTGAAATGCTACTGTCTATATATAATATATGTGATGTGTCTGGATACCATGCAAAACAAAGGGTTTTACTGTAGCTCGGCACTGTAACAATAATAAACTGAAACCTGAATCTAAAACCTAAAACGCCTCTCATCTCAATTGTTTGCAGCAACGCGATCCCAGCGGGCTGTTTCATGGCTGACAGAAGCATTGCATCATCCATTGTTCCAGACGTACACTTCAGCAGACTTAAATAACATGTTTTAAACAAATTCATTGCTTTGTGTTTTCGCATAACTCGAAATCTCCAACTGCACTTGTCCGGTTCGATGGAGAGCAGAATTAAGCAACGTGGCTTGAGCAAATGTTGTTCATTCTCACAAATACACGGACAATTCAGGGATTAATGGAAATAGCCAACAATATTCTGCATTCTGTATCTTCCTCCTCGCTCCATCTGCAGGACATTAACTTATTGTATCTATGTATGGCATATCTGAACTGAATGGACAGCGTGCAAAGCGACGCTTTTCACTGAACCTCGGAACATGTGACAAAAATAGACCTAGCCGAACCTCACCTAAGCTAATGATCTGACATAAGTAACAACTATGATGGCTACTAAGATTGTCCATGCAACGCAAACAGTATTGATACACAAAATAAGGTGTTGGACGTGGGTTAATCACAAATTAACTGCTGGACAAATGCGAAGACAAGGTGAGGAGTGGGCACAGGAGGATGTTCACACGAAAACACCTGATACCGTATAGTGGGCCGTAATCATTGCCGGGCATCTGCAATACAGGAGTAAATACATTCAGGAGACTCAGATGACGTCCGTCCAGAAAGGAAAAACATGTAATGTCAGAAGTGAATGATCTTATCAAAGTTCTTACCATGTTCCCAGCACCCCCTTTGCGTCAAGACTTCATTACAGGTTACTAGTAAATCTTGCCCCTCTCATCTTAAACCTACATCTGATTTTTGATTATT
Source organism: Rhinoraja longicauda (assembly GCF_053455715.1). Taxonomy (NCBI): domain Eukaryota; kingdom Metazoa; phylum Chordata; class Chondrichthyes; order Rajiformes; family Arhynchobatidae; genus Rhinoraja; species Rhinoraja longicauda. The sequence goes on along the minus strand of NW_027601272.1, from coordinate 477,298 downwards.
CATCCTGCATAATAGAGTCTGCATTCATCCTATCTATTCATCTCATGATTTTACACGTGTTCATATCACTACCCCCTCAGCTTACTTCGCTCCAGGAAATAAATTCCTCTCCCTCCCATCTCGGACACACAAGGAAATGGCAATACAGTCCTGCTATAACTAATGACGGCGCTACCACATGCGGAGAAACGTACAGAGACTGGACCAGGAGTCATAGTCATACAGCAGAGAAACAGGCCCAACAAATCTCCTTGTCAATGCTATCCAAATACTCAATCACATTTACTAGCACTTGATCCACGGAATATTATGCCCTGTCTCTCTCTGTGTTAAAGAATGTGATACTTACCTTTGAATCGGTGCAGAGTCAGAAGTCTAGATTTATCCCAAACATAAAGTGGCTCTGAGACGACCAACAATGGATTAGATCCTTTACTTTGTAAGACCACCAAGTGAATTTATTGCCATTGATTTGTGGGACTTGCCCTAACCGGATAGATCTTCAGACCATTAAGCAACGGGCATATGGATGATTATGTTAGGATCAGAAGCTCAGAATATAAATTCACCTTGGAATGACTGAGAAGGGATGTAATTCACTCTCTCGGATATATCGGAATCTCGATTACCCTCTACCCCAAAAAACGCTGATGCACATTTTGTGAAATACAAACAGGGTTGGAGCGAAGTTCCTTATGCACAAGAAGGAACTGAAAACTAAGGTATGGAAACTAACTCGAGACCAGGATCAGTTGGATAATTATGGTAGTAAAGGCCAGCACAGGCCTGAGCTTGACATTATGTGCGTGTGGCCGTGTGTACCTGTGTCCACAGTGGGGGTGGGGGTGGGGAGGGAGGGGTTAGTGGCCGTGTGGACGTGTGCACCTGTGTCCGCAGTGGAGGGTGGGGAGGGGAGGGGTTTGTGGCCGTGTGTACCTGTATCCACAATGGGGAGTGGGGAGGGGAGGGGTTTGTGGCCGTGTGTAACTGTGTCCACAGTGGGGGGTGGGTGGGGGGTGGGGACGGGGGGTGGGGAAGGGTGGTGTGGCCTTGTGGTCGTGTGTACCTGTGTCCGCAGTGGAGGGTGGTGAGGGGAGGGGTTTGTGGCCGTGTGGACGTGTGCGCCTGTGTCCGCAGTGTAGGATGGGGAGGGGGGTTGCGGCAGTGTGGCCGTGCGTACCTGTGTCCAGGGCCTAGATATGTGTTCCGCCCTCGGCCACTGCTTCCTCGGCTCGATGGCCCACGGACCTCAGTCAGTGGCGATAGGTGACAACATCCCCTGCATAAAGATTCTCAACGCCGGCGCCCTGCAAGGATGATATATCGGTCCCCTACGATTCCCTCTTCACACTCTCCACTGTTCTCTCTAATTTCGTCAACGGGTTTACTGACGACAACCCTGTGATGGGCCGGATCAGGGACAATGATGAGGAGGAGTTTAGGAAAGAGATAGTGAGCTTACTTACATTGTGTCAGAACAATAGGCTCTCCCTCAATGTCATCAAGAGGAAGGGGCTAGTTGTTTGGACGCAATGTGGAGCAATTTGGACGCAATGTGGAGTATATGCGTAAATCAGGATTAATGGCGCGGAATTGGAAATAGTTGCGACCCAAGTTGTTTGCGGTAAATATTACCACCGATGTTTACTCGATCAACCACACAGATAACACAACCAAGAAGACACACTCGACTTCCGGAGGAGTCGGACGAAACTTCCAGAAACATCTCCAGATGCACCATTGAAAGCACACGGTCGTGATGCATCACAGCCTGGTTTGGATATAGTTCTGCCCGAGACGACAAGAAATTGTCGGTTGTGCCCATGTATAGTATGACTCATCTGAGTGGATGGCACGCAAAACCACGCTTTTCGTTGTAACTCGGTACATCGCCCGGCACGGCTCGGCCGCGGGACCTTCCATCGCCCGGCACGGCTCGGCCGCGGGACCTTCCATCTCCTTGTCGGAAACCTCGGTCGCCTCGGCAGAGGTCGAACTATCTGTCCGTGGGAGAAGCATGGGGGAAGAGAGAAGTTTTTTTTGCCTTCCATCACAGTGAGGGGGTGTCTGGAGGAGTCACCGTGATGGATGTTTGCGTTAAAATTGTGTGTCTTGCGTCTTTTACTCTGTACTGTTGTGGCTGCGTGGCAAATGATTTTCGTTCAATTTATTTTGAATGACAATAAAGGTAATTCAATAACCAATCCTGGCTGTCTATTGCAACTGCCGAGTTGCCCATACAAGGAAATAGTGGTGAACCCTGCTATAACTACTGACGGCGATACCATGTGTGGAGAAACGTGCACACACTGGCCCAATAGCCATTGAGTCACACAGCATAGACATAGGCCGAAAAACTGTCTGTGTGTATGCTGTCCATTTACTAAATCCCATTTACCAGAACATAGTCCGCAGAATATTATGGCCTGGCACTATCTCTTTTAAAGAAGGGGATATTTACCTTCGACTCGGGGCAGAGGCAGAATTCGTGACTTATCCGTCGCTCTCAAAGGCGAACAATTGATCAGATCATCCAAAGGCGAACAATTGATCAGATCATCCATTCTGCGCAGCTCTTAAGACCGATAAGTGAATGTATTGACCCCGACATCGAGACTTCTGCGAGAACTTTGCAGGATAGATGTTGAGAGAATTACAGTCGCCTATGGATGATCACGTTCGGATTATCGTTTAGGATAAGAATTCACCTTGGAGTGACTGATGTAAAATATTCTTGTAATGTATCTGAATCGTAGACAGTATTATCTACCCCAGAAAACAAGAATGACCATTTATGAAATGCAGACAGGGTTGGGGCGAAGATCTTTGTGAAAAATAGGGAAATGAAAACTAATGTGACCTGGGTGGAAATGAACATGAAACCAAGAATAGATTGTAATTATGATCTTGTATTCCAAACATACTTGAGCTAGGCATTGTGCGTGTGACGGTGTGTACCTGTGCCTGCTGGGGAAGGGGTGGCTGTTATCTCCAAACTACGAGACCTAGGAATCTGCTCGCCTCCGCCACTGTTTCCAAGGCTCTAATGCCCAAGGACCACAGACAGTGCGGATAATGGACACCATCTCCTCCATAATAACTCTCCACATCGGTGCCCTGCAAGGATGCGTCATCAGTCCCCAGCTATACTACCTTTGCACTCTCGACTGCACGGACAGATTTATCTTTAATTACATCTACAGGTTTTCACACAACATCACCGTAGTGGGTCTAATCAGGAAGAATGACAATAGGGAGTACCGGAAGGAGATATAGAACTAAGACACATGGTGCCAAGACAATGATCTTTCCCTCGATTTCGGAAGGGTACAGGAGCTAGTAATTGACTTCAGGAAGCAAGGTACAATACATGCCAAATCAGCATCAATGGTGCAGAAGTGGAAATGTTTGACATTTCCCCTTGGTGTTAATACTATCAAGGCCTATCCTGGATCAAACACACGGAAGCAACAACCCGAAGGCGCACTAACGTCTTTTGGGAAGAATATTTTTATGGACAATATGGAAAACTGATATGACCAGTTATGGAAATGTATATGAGACCAAGACCAGTGTGATAATTATGATTGAATGTCTAAACAAACCTGAGCTTGGCATTGTGCGTGTGTGCCTGTGTTTCCCGTTGGAGATAGACAACGAAGAAACGTGGTATCAGGACAATAAGCTCTCCCTCACTGTCAGCAAGAGCTAGTCATTGACTTCAGGAAACATGTTGAAGTGCGTGCCACAATCAGCACCGATGATGCAGAAATGGAAATGGTAGCGAGCATCACGTTTCTTCGAGTTAATATTACCAAAGATATGTCGTGGACCAGCCACATGGATACAACAGGCCAGAAAGCCCCCAGACCCCTTTCTATACCGAAGAGCTAGAGAAAAATTGGCATGCCTCCAGTAACTCTTCCAAACTTCTATAGATGCTCCATAGAAAGCATTATGTAGGGCTGCATCACAGCTTGTTTTGGGAAAAGCTGTGCCTAGGAACGCAAGCAGTTGCAGAGATATGTAGATGTAGCCCAGTCCATCACACAGACCAGACTTCTCACCACTGATTCCATCTACACTTTACGCTGCCTCGGAAAGCGGCCAATGTAATCAATACTCAGACCATTCCTTCTTCTCCCTGCTCCTGTCGGCAGAAAGTACACATGCATGAAAGCGCGCACAGCCAGCAGCGGAATTATGCAATGCGACGTGCGCAGATGTTTTTCATTCTTACAAATTTACAGATAAATCAGGGTTTGAAGAAATTAAAATACGATATGCAGCATGATATTCAATATCATGAACTATAGTTTGCTTGTGTATCTTCCTCTTTGCTCTATCTATTGTACAAGATTGATCTGTTTGCAAATATATATGATACATCTGAAAAGAGCTGGTAGCAAGTGAAACAAATAATTCCACTGGACAACAGTACCCGTGACACAGACAAACCTTACATACGCTAACTAACCAAATGATTTGAGGTGAGTAAGAACCATGACTAGAGATGTAATGTTCGTACTCTGATGGAGACTAAAATTGGAGCCGAGGCTGGTACACAGGAGAAGGTGATGAATGGTTGTTAACAACAAATGAACTGAACAAAGAGGAGGTGAGAAGAGGGAATAGGAGGATCAACACAGTAAAATCGTTGCTAATGTAAAGCAGATCGTAGAAATTGCCGCGCTTCTAAAACAGAAGAAAAAGACAGGATATACTCAGACGGGGAATCCGCTGTGGTTGATGTTTATGTTAACTTTTATGTAGTTGTGTGCCTTGTTTTATGTAGTTTTATGTAGTTGTGTGCCTCGATTCCCCTACTCTGATTAAAAGGTTTGTGCATTGACACAATCTAATCCTCTCATGATCTTGTGTACCCCGAAAGATCATCCTGCATCCTCCTGCGTTCCAATAAATAAAGTCCTAGCCTCCTCAACCTCTCTGTATCGCTCAGATATTCGAGTGCTGGCGACATCCGAGTAAATCTGCTCTGTTTCGGTTCCTTCTTAACACAATCTTTCCTCCAACAGGATGACCAAAACGGAACACAATACTCTGAGACCCAACCAATGTCTTGTACAACTGCAACATGACCTCCCAACATCGATATTCAATACTGTGATTGATGATGGCCAATGTGCCAAATGCCTTTTTGACCACATTGTCTACTTGTCAAGCCACTTTCAAGGAGCTGTGTACCTGCACTGCTGGATCCCTCTTCACTACAACGCTCATCAGAGCCCTGCAATTCATTATGTAACCCGCGTGCTGGTTTGACTTCCCAAAATGCAAAACTTCATACTTATCTGCATTAAACTTCATCAACAATTCCTCAGCCGAAAAGCTAAACTGATCAAATTCCTGCTGTCATTCTTAACAACCATCTTCGCTATCTGCAATAGTACCAAAGTTAGTGACATCTGCAAACTTACTAGTGATGTATATTCTCATCCAAATCATTGATATAGACGTCAAACAGCAATGGGCCCAGCACCGAACCCCGAAGTGTGTAAGAATCATCGGAGACATGCCGAATTTCCTCAGATTCCTGGTGATGTGATTTCTTATCTGACGCTTAAACATGGTCGGTGCGCGTCAGATCATTGGTCATATTAATGCCATTGAATTTCAAGTTCAACACCATTTCCACATTGTCCCCATTGATGCAGGTTGGGGCAGGGTGCTCCATCAAGATTCCTGCAGACAATAACTAGCTCCTTCATCTTGCTGGCTTTGAGTGAGAGGATGCACTCCTGACACCCACTGTGTTGCTCAGCTCCCCGTCTTCCTCTTGTGCTCCGTGTCGTCATTGTTCATGATCCGCCCACCACAGAGTTGTCACCTGTAGACTTGTAGAGGTGGTTTTTGCCGAATTTGTCAGCACAGTCCTGAGTGTACAGCAGGAGACTGCATCCGAGCCAGTTGACCTCCACAGATTCACTCTCAGGATGGCCGATCTTACGCCTGCCTCAGTAACCGTTGGTGCAGGTACACCAGAGACTCAATGGGCAGGTGACATTCCTCCAGACATCCTGTTCAAAGCGGGTGGAGAATGCATTGAGCTCTTCGGGGAGGGTCTCTTTGTTGCCATCGATGTTGCTCGCCTTCGCTTTGTAGCCCGTTCGGGCGTGAAAATCTTGCCACAATCTGCGGGTATCCGTCTCACTGTCTTAACTCTCCAGCTTGGTCCGAAATTCCCTCCAGGCAACCTCAATGGCTCTGCGATAGTCACATAGATATCCTGTGCCATACAGCATAGTTTGACTTGAACGCTGCGGCACGTTGGCCAGGCGGTCGAGTTGGGACTTGGGGCGGCACGTTGGCGAGGCGGTCGAGATGCTGCCTTGCAGCCCCGCACTAAAAGCTTCTTCAGACTGAAGATTTTTTATAAACTAAAATACTTTATTTCTGAGTGTTGTTTTGCATAGACCAACCTTATCCTCCCCCCCCCCCCCCCCCCACCCTCTCCCCATCCCCACGGCAGTTCCGACTGAGATTAAAAGGCCCCTGTCACGCACGGCTCAGTTTGGGAACGGCGATCTGCGGGCGAGTCTCGTTCCCCGGCGCTGTGCGGGCCACTCCGTCCCACCGGTGGCTCAACAATCCGTCCTGGTTCAGAGACGCTTCCTGTCCGGGCTCCGGGTTGTCCTGCGGCCACTCCGCCTCTTATGGAAGCAGAGATTAGGCATTTGCAGAACAATAGAACTGTACTGTGTCCACAATTTAAATGAAAAGAAATTTAACTTAATACTTAGAGCCAAGAAAATTTCATTTGGTGAATTGATCAGTGAAAAACACCTGACAGCCACTAAAATGATCAATGCTGCCTGACGTGGTACAGAAGCATGAATCCAATTCAAATTGACACAGTGTTGGAGTAAATCACCGGGTCATGCAGCATCTCTGGAGAAAAAGGATGGATGATGTTAAAGGTTGGGACCCTTTCTCAGACAAGGGGGGGGGGGGGAGGAGGTGAAGAGATGGTATATATCAGGACCTGGTCTTTTCATTGGTTATCTGATATGCGAAACAATGGATATCTCGCACACGAAATGATATAAATCTTACCATGAATGGCAGAAATAAAAAGTGTTATCCTTGTTTATGAAGTTCATTTTTGAATGATGTAAAATTGAAGGCGGTTGGTGCAATATACGTCTTACCCACAAACGTGTCGTTATGAGATATTCACTTTTGAAAACTCCATAAATCACAAAAAAAACACAAAGGTGCCTGTGTTATTTGACCAACTTATCGGTTGAATTTAAATATGAAATTTTAACAGGTTGTAGGGTGGTGGGTAAGGATTGTGATAATGCATGTCACTCATTTTTCCACAAAAGTGAGGGTTAACAATATATTGCACCGACCCCCTCAATTATATGTTAAATTCAAAACTAAACCATGGTAGTAATGTACATATTCATGTCTAAAGCTAGCGCCTCTGTATCAGCGTATGTATGTATGTATGCATTACATTTTATTACACTAATATAGAATGAAAAGAATGAAAATATATCTTGTTCATAGTTATTTTATTCACAATATTAGGATTTCTGGAAATAGGTTTGATGTCACTAATGGCGAATGTGTATGGGTAGGCCCTAATGAAATGTATGTGAAAGAACAGTGATCATCACATGGAGAACCATCTGCTGAGAAGTGTGTGCAGGGCGATT
>NW_027601272.1:413126-469113 GCF_053455715.1 Rhinoraja longicauda | reverse complement strand
TGTCTCACCTGGAAAGACTGTTTGGGTCCTTGGATGGAGTTGAGGGGGGAGGTAAAGGGACAGGTGTAGCATCTCGTGCGGTTGCAGGGGAAAGTGCCCGGGGTTGGGGTGGTTTGGGTAGGAAGGGACGAGTGGTCCAGGGAGTTATGGAGGGATTGGTCTCTGCGAACGCAGAGAGGGGAGGGGAAGGGAAGATATGCCCAGTGGTGGGGTCCCGTTGTAGGTGACAGAAACGTTGGTGGATGATATGTTGGATCCGCTGGCTGGTGTGGTGGAAGGTGAGAACGAGGGGAATCCTGTCCTTGTTGCGAGTGGGAGGAGGGGGAGCAAGAGCGGAGCTGCGGGATGTAGAAGAGACCCTAGTGAGAGCCTCATCTATAATGGAAGAGAGGAAGTCCCATTTCCTGAAGAATGAGGCCATCTCTGAAGCTCTATTGTGAAACACCTCATCCCGGGCGCAGATGCGGCATAGACGGAGGAATTGGGAGTAGGGGGTAAACTTTTTGCAGGGACCGGGTGGGAAGAAGTCTAGTCCAGATAGCTGTGCGAGTCAGTGGGTTTATAGTAAATGTCCGTCAATAGTCCTACCGCAAGTGCTGTCTGTGCGGAGTTTGCACGTTCTCCCCGTAACCCCGTCGGTTTTCCCCGGGTGCTCCGGTTTCCTCCACGCTCCAAAGATGTGCAGGTTTGCCGGTTAATACATTGGTAATAATTGTAAAAACATTTGTCCCTAGTGTGTAGGAAACTGTCAGTGGGCTTGAGTTGACATCACCCATTCCTTCTCTCCCGAGATGTTGCCTGTCCCGCTGAGTTACTCCACCATTTTGTGCCTATCTTCAAAAATCAATAACGTCCCTCCTGGTCAGAGATTTAACGTTCTGTGTGTGTGTGTCTCTCTCTCTCTCTCTCTCCCCCACCCCCACCCCATCCGTGTGTGTGTGTGCTCTGTGTCACCTGTCCATGATTCTCCCCATCTGTGTGTGTGTGTGTGTGTGTGTGCGTGTGCGTGCGCGCGCGTGTGTCCGTCCCTGTGTGTGTTTGTGTGTGTGCGTCCATGTGTGTGTGTGTGTGTGTGTGTGTTTTTGTATGTGTACGTGTATATGCGTGTGTGTGTGCGTTTGTGTGTTGTGCCCGTTTGTGTGTGCGTGCGTGTGCGCCTGTCTCTCCCCTGCCCGTTCTCCCCGCCCCCCCTTGTCTCCCTGTCTGTGCCCTGTGTCCGTGACCCCCTCTCTGCTCCCCCACTCCCACGTTCCCTCTGTCCATGCCGCCCCGTGTGTGCTGCGTGTCCCCTGCGTGTGCTCCGTTTCCCCATGTGTGTCTCATGTTCATGTGTCTCGCCCGTGTGCTCCATGCTCCCTGTGTACCCCCTCCTGTCCCGCTGCCCTCCCCCTTGTACCCCTCCCCCGTGTAGCCCCCCTTCCCCCCGTGTACCCCCTCCCCCCCGTGTGCCCCCTTCCCCCACGTGTAACCCCCCCCCCGTGTAACCCCCCCCGTGTGCCCCCTTCCCCCCGTGTGCCTCCTCCCCCCCGTGTACCCCCTCCCCCTGTGTTGGTGCAGAGTGCGCCGGGGTTCCTGCAGTACTTGGACATCTCGGTGGGCAAGGAGGTGGCTGCCATCTGCACCAAGGCCGGGCCGACTGGACGTCATGACCCACAACCCTCACAACGGCATCGTCCACCTGGGGCACCCGCAGGGTAAGGGGGAGGTGGGCACCGGTCACTCCGGAGAGTGGTCAGAGAGGGCACCGGTCACTCTGAACAGCGATCAGCACGGGCACCGGTCACTCTGAACAGCGACAGCATGGGCCAATGGTTACTGCAGGCACTGGGTCACTCCGGAGGGTGGTCACAGCGGGCATGCGTCACTCCGTACAGCGGTCAGCGTGGGCACCCTGGACAGTGGTCAGCGTGGGCCCGTGGTTAGTGCAGGCACCGGTCACTCTGGACTGTGGGCACCAGTAACTCCAGTGTGGGCAACACTCACTCCAGACAGTGGGCACCGGTCACTCCGGCCAGCGGTCAGTGGACACCGGTCACTCCGGACAGTGGGTACCGGTCACTCCGGCCAGCGGTCAGTGTGGACACTGGTCACTCCGGACAGTGGGGACCGGTCACTCCGGCCAGCGGTCAGTGTGGGCACAGGTCACTCCGGCCATCGGTCAGTGTGGACACTGGTCATTCTGGACAGTGGGCACCGGTCACTCCGGCCAGCGGTCAGTGTGGACACCGGTCATTCTGGACAGTGGGCACAGGTCACTCCGGCCAGCGGTCAGTGTGGAAACCGGTCATTCTGGACAGTGGGTACCGGTCACTCCGGCCAGCGGTTAGCGTGGGCACAGGTCACTCCGGCCAGCATTCAGTGTGGACACCGGTCATTCTGGACAGTAGGTACGGTCACTTCGGCCAGCGGTCAGCGTGGGCACAGGTCACTCTGGACAGTGGGTACCGGTCACTCCGGCCAGCGGTCAGTGTGGGCACCGGTCATTCTGGACAGTGGGTAGAGGTCATTCCAGCCAGCGGTCAGCGTGGGCACAAGTCACTCCGGCCAGCGGTCAGTGTGGACATCGGTCATTCTGGACAGTGGGTACCGGTCACTCCGGTCAGCGTGGGCACAGGTCACTCCGGACAGTGGGTACCGGTCACTCCGGCCAGCGGTCAGTGTGGACACCGGTCATTCTGGACAGTGGGTACCTGTCACTCCGGCCAGCGGTCAGCGTGGGCACAGGTCATTCCGGCCAGCGGTCAGTGTGGACACTGGTCATTCTGGACAGTGGGCACCGGTCACTCCGGCCAGCGGTCAGTGTGGACACAGGTCATTCTGGACCGTGGGCACCGGTCACTCCCGACAGTGGTCACTGATCACTCTGGCCAGCATGGGCACAGGTCACTCCGGCCAGCGGTCAGTGTGGACACCGGTCATTCTGGACAGTGGGCACCGGTCACTCCCGACAGTGGTCACTGATCACTCCGGGCAGCATGGGCACCGGTCACTCCGGCCAGAGGTCAGAGCGGGCACCGGTCACTCCCGACAGTGGTCACTGATCACTCCGGCCAGCGTGGGCACCGGTCACTCCAGCCATGTTCAGTGTGGACACTCCACCCCCCACCCGTAACCTCCACAAGCGTCCGCCCAAATGCCTCCCCCCCACTTTCCTCTCACCCTCACTGACCCCCGAATGTCACCCCTCTATCCCCTTCCCCCATTGCCTCTGCCCCACGACTTGTCCCACTCTCCTCTGTCCACCTCCACAGTGAATGGTCGGCCTCTGGGGAGTTTAGTTTAGTTTAGTTTAGAGATACAGCGCGGAAACAGGCCCTTTCGGCCCACCGGGTGGGTCCGCGCCGACCAGCGATCCCTGCACACTATCCTATACCCAGTGGGGACAACTTTTACATTTACCAAGGCAAATTAACCTACATACCTGCATGTCTTTGGAGTGTGGGAGGGAAACTGAAGATCTAGGAGAAAACCCACGCAGGTCACGGGGAGAAGGTACAAACTCCGTACAGAGAGCGGCCGTAGTCAGGATGGAACCCGGGTCTCCGGCTCTGCATTCGCTGTAAGGCGGCAACTCTACCTCTGCGCCTCCGTGCCGCCCTTTGATTTATAAAAAACGTTATTTTATTTTATTTATTAAATATACAAGAAACAAGGAGTGTTGTAGAACGTAGGGATCTAGGAGTACAGGTGCATGGTTCCTTGAAGGTCGAGTCGCAGATAGATAAGGTGGTCAAAAAGGCTTTCGGCACATTGGCCTTCATCAGTCAGAGTACTGAGTATAGAAATTGGGAGGTCATGTTGCAGTTGTATAAGACGTTGGTGAGACCGCATTTGTGTTCAGTTCGGGGCACCATGTTATAGGAAAGATATTGTCAAGCTTGAAAGGGTTCAGAAAGATTTACAAGGATTCACAACGAATGGCGGTGCTGGCTCGAAGGGCCGAATGGCCTCCTCCTGCACCTATTTTCTATGTTTCTATGATGTTGCCAGGACTAGAGGGTGTGAGCTATTGGGAGAGGTTGAGTAGGCTGGGTCTCCATTCCATGGAGCGCAGGATACAAACAGAAAATAGGGACAGGAGGAGGCCATTAGGCCCTTTGAGCCAGCACGAACATTCATTGTGATCATGGCTGATCCTCCACAATCATCAACCTGTGCTTGCCTTCTCCCCATATCCCTTGATTCCGCTAGCCCGAGAGGATGAGTGGTGATCTTGTAGAGGTGTATAAAATCACGAGAGGAATAGATTGGGTACATGCACAGAGTCTCTTGCCAGAGTAGGGGAATCAAGGGCCAGAAGACATAGGTCAAGGTGAAGGGGAAAAGATTTAATAGGAATCTGAGGGCTAACTTTTTTACACAGAGGGTGGTGGGTGTATGGAACAAGCTGCCAGAGAAGGTAGTTGAGGCTGGGACTATCCCATCGTTGAAGAAACAGTTAGACAGGTACATGGACGGAACAGGTTTGGAGGGATATGGACCAAGCGCAGGTAGGTGAGACTAGTGTAGCTGGACATGTTGGCCGGTATGGGCAAGTTGGGCCGAAGGGCCTGTTTCCACACTGTCACTCTATGAGCCTATGAACCCCTACTCCTCTCCCCCTCCGCTCAGTGACCCCCGACTCTCCCCTTCTCTCTCCCCGTTCCCACTCCCATGTGACCCTAGATTGCCCCCTCCTCTCCGATTCCCCACGCTTCCCGTCCCCTGCCCCCCCCCCCCCCCACGGTGTTGCCCGTTCACGGCGTTTAGTTTAGATTAGTTTGGAGATACAGCGCGGAAACAGGCCCTTCGGCCCACCGGGTCCACACCGGCCAGCGATCCCCGCGCACTATCACTATCCTACACACACTGGGGACAATCTTTACATTTACACCGAGCCAATTAACCTACAAACGCGCACGTCTTTTGAGCGTGGGAGGAAGCCGGAGCACCCGGTCACGGGGAGAACGTGCGAACTCCGTACAGACAGCGCCCGTCATTGGGATGGAACCCGGGTCTCTGGCTCTACCGCTGCACCACTGTGCTGAGCATCAGCCCCTCACGGTTACCCCCTCAGCTCCCTCCTCGTGCCCAGGTATGGTGACGCTGTGGGGTCCCAACGTGAAGGAGCCGCTGGTGAAGATGCTTTGCCACAAAGGGGGGGTCCGGGCCGTAGCTGTGGACAAGAGTGGCTTGTGAGTGGGGGAGGGAGGGGGAGGGGGAGGGGGGGGAGTGATACGACTTGGCCGATCATTGAAAATCTGAACCCCGTTCCTGCTTTCTCCCCGTATCCCTTGATTCCTTTCGCCTGAAGAGCTCAATCTAACTCCCTCTTGAAACATCCAGTGAATCGGCCTCCGCTGCCCTCTGTGGCAGAGAATCCCACAGTTTCACAACCGTCTGGGAGAAAAGGGGGGAAGGGAGGGTGGGGAAGGGGAGAGGGGGGACGGAGAGTAGAGGGGGAGAGGGTTGGGGAGGGAGGGGGGAAGTGGGAAGGGGAGAGTGCAGAGCGGGCAGGGGTTGAGGGGAGGGAGGGAGGGAGAGGAGAGTGGAGAGATGGGTGGTGGCCGGGACACAGTGGGGTGGGAGAGGAGTGGGGTTGGGTGGGAGATATGGCTCAGTGGCCCCAACTGCTCCCCTCCCACACCTCCCTCTCTGAATTCCCCTCTCCCCCACAGAACCCTCTCTCCTCCCCTCACTGACCCCTCTCCCTCACCGACTCCTCTCCCCCTCTCCCTCACTGACTGGAATTTAGAAGGATGAAAGGGGATCTTCATATCATATCATATCATATATATCCAGCCGGAAACAGCCTTTTCGGCCCTCCAAGTCCGTGCCGCCCAGTGATCCCCGCACATTAACATTATCCTACACCCACTAGGGACAATTTTTACATTTACCCAGCAATTAACCTACATACCTGTACGTCTTTGGAGTGTGGGAGGAAACCGAAGATCTCGGAGAAAACCGACGCAGGTCACGGGGAGAATGTACAAACTCCTTACAGTGCAGCACCCGTAGTCATGATCGAACCTGAGTCTCCGGCGCTGCATTCGCTGTAAAGCAGCAACTCTACCGCTGCGCTACCGTGCCGCCCTTATCTTATCGAAACGTATAAGATTATTAAGGGGTTGGACACGTTAGAGGCAGGAAACATGTTCCCAATGTTGGGGGAGTCCAGAACCAAGGGCCACAGTTTAAGAATAAGGGGTCGGCATTTAGAACGGGGATGAGGAAAAACTTTTTTCAGTCAGAGAGTTGTGAATCTGTGGAATTCTCTGCCTCAGAAGGCAGTGGAGGCCAATTCTCTGAATACATTCAAGAGAGAGCTGGATAGAGCTCTTAAGGATAGCGGAGTCAGGGGGTATGGGGAGAAGGCAGGAACGGGGTACTGATTGAGAATGTTCAGCCATGATCACAATGAATGGCGGTGCGTACAGGCTCGAAGGGCCGAATGGCCTCCTCCTGCACCTATTGTCTATTGACCTCCCTCTGTGTGCGTGTGTGTGTGGGGCAGGTACATGCCCACATCGGGCTTGGATCACAAGGTGAACATCTTTGACTTGCGGACCTACAAGCCCCTGCACTCCTACCTGCTGCCAGCAGGGGCCGCACACCTCACCTTCAGCCAGCGAGACCTGCTGGGGGTCGCCTGTGGGAACATCGTGCATGTAAGCTGCTCCTCACCTCTCTCACCCTCTCTCCTTCCTCTCTCTCCTTCCTCTCTCTCCTCCCCTCTCTCCTCCCTCTCGCTCTCCTCCCTCTCTCCCCTCCCTCTCTCTCCTCCCTCTCTCTCTTCCTACCTCTCTCTCCTCCTCTCTCTCCCTCTCTCTCCTCCTCTCTCTCCTCCTCTCTCTCCTCCCTCTCTCTCCTCCCGCTCTCTCTCCTCCCTCTCTCTCCTCCCTCTCTCTCCTCCCTCTCTCTCCTCCCTCTCTCTCCTCCCTCTCTCTCCCCTCCCTCTCTCTCCTCCCTCTCTCTCCTTCCTCTCTCTCCTCCCTCTCTCTCCTCCCTCTCTCTCCTCCCTCTCTCTCCTCCCTCTCTCTCCTCCCTCTCTCTCCCTCTCTCTCCACCCTCTCCCCTTCCTTCTCTCTCCTCCTCCCTCTCTCTCTCCTCCTCCTCTCACCCTCTCTCTCACCCTCTCCCTCTCTCCCTCACTCTCTCCCTCTCTCTCCCTCCGGCAGGTTTACAAAGACGTGCGCAGCGCGACGGTGCGGAGCCCGTACCTGACCCACGCTGTGCGTCAGGGCGTGCACGGGCTCCAGTTCTGCCCCTACGAGGATGTGCTGGGAGTGGGTCACGGGCTGGGCTTCACCAGCATGCTGGTGCCAGGTGAGTGGGCACAACAGTGGCACAGCGGGTAGAGCCGCTGCCTAGCAGCGCCAGGGACCCGGCTTCGATCCCCACTACGGGCGCTGTCTGTACGGTGTTTGTACGTTCTCCCCGTGACCTGCGTGGGTTTTCTCCGGGTGCACCGGTTTCCTCCACACTCTCAAAGACGTGCGGGTTTGTAGGTTAATTACCCAGATTACTCTTGGATGAGGGGTGATCTTATAGAGGTGTATAAAATCACGAGAGGAATAGATCGGGTAGCTGCACAGAGTCTTTTGCCCAGAGTAGGGGAATCGAGGACCAGAGGACGTAGGTTCAAGGTGAAGGGGAAATGATTTAATAGGAATCCGAGGGGTAACTATTTCACACAGAGGGTGGTGGGTGTGTGGAACAAGCTGCCGGAGGAGGTAGTTGAGGCTGGACTATCCCAACATTTAAGAAACAATTAGACAGTTACATGCGTAGGGCAGGTTTGGAGGGATATGGACCAAGCGCAGGCAGGTGGGACTAGTGTAGCTGGGTTTTGGCCGGTGTGGGCAAGTTGGGCCGAAGGGCTTGCATTCACACTGTGTCACTCTGAGACTATGACTGTAATTGGCTTTGGTAAAAATGTTAAACTGTCCCTGGTGTGTGTAGGATAGCTGGACACAAAAAGCTGGAGTAACTCAGCGGGACAGGCAGCATCTCTGGAGAGAAGGAATGGGTGACGTTTCGGGTCGAGACCCTCCTTCAGACTCAGGATAGGATAGTGTGCGGGATAGTGCCAGCGTGCGGGGATCGCTGGTCGGAGTAGACTCAGCGTGAGGCAGCTAATGTAGTTTAATGGTGTCAATATACAATGTTGTTTTACAAATTAAACCCGAAAGAAGAAACCGCACAATGGCGGCGCGGCGGCGCGGCGGTAGAGTTGCTGCCTCGCAGCCTCAGGGACCCGGGTTCCATCCTGACCACGGGCGCTGTCTGTACGGAGTTTGTATCTTCTCCCGTGCCCTGCGTGGATTGTCTCCGGAGCTCCAGTTTCCTCTCACACTACACAGACGACGTCCATGGGCGGCACGGTGCCAGAGACACGGATTCCCCCCTGACTCTGCCTGCAATCCGTGCGGAGTTTGCACGCTCTCCCTCCCCGTGATCGCCAGGCCCCGGTGCTCACTCCATTTTACGCTCTCGACGTTTGTCAGGCTTTGGAGATGCAGTGCGGAAACTGGCCCTTCCCCACCGCCCCCGCGCCGACCGGCGATCACCCCGCACACTAGACTAGTTTAGAGATACAGCGCGGAAACTGGCCCTTCCCCATCGCGCCCGCGCCGACCGGCGATCACCCCGCACACTAGTCTAGTTTAGAGATACAGCGCGGAAACTGGCTGGTCCGGGGAGGGGGGGACGGGTAGGGTGGGCCGGAGAGGGGAGGGCGGTGTGGGGTAGGGTGGTCCGGGGAGGGGGGTAGGGTGGTCTGGGGGGCCGGGTGGTCGAGGGAGGGGAGGGGTTCGGTATGGTGGTCCGTGGGGGAGGGGAGGGGTTGGGTAGGGAGGTCCGTGGGGGAGGGGAGGAGGGGAGGCGTTGGGTGGTTGGGGAGGGGATGGTAGGGTGGTCTGAGGGTAAGAGGGGGGTAGGGTGGTTGGGGAGGGGAGGAGGTAGATGGTCTGGGGGGAGGGGTAGGATGATCTGAGGGGGGGAGGGGAGAGTGGGTAGGGTGGTCCGGGGGGGATTAGGGTGGTTGGGGGAGGGGAGGGGTTGGGTAGGGTGATCGGGGGGTAGTATTAGGGTGGGGAGGAGGGAGGGGAGGGGGGAGGGGAGGGGTTGGGTAGGGTGGCCCAAGGGGTTAGAGTGGTTGGGGGAGGGGAGGAGGGGAGGGGTTGGGTAGGGTGGTCCGTGGGGGAGGTGAGGGGAGGTAGGGTGGTCTATGGGTAGGAGGGGAGTGGGGGGTAGGGTGGCCCGGGGGGGGGGGAGGGTGGTTGGGGGAGGGGTTGCGTAGGGTGTTCCGGGGTGGGAGTGACCGGTGCTCTCGCCCACTCCAGGGGCCGGAGAGGCAAACTTTGACGGGCTGGAGTGTACCCGTACCGCAGTAAGAAGCAGCGGCAGGATTGGGAGGTGAAGGCCCTGTTGGAGAAGGTGGGTGTGCGAGGGGGGGAGGCGGAGGGAAGGCAGTGAGATCACAGAGCAGAGCAGGGCGGTCACGGTGGGTGGGACAGGCGCAGGAGGTGGGGTGGAGGGTGGGTGAGGGGAAGTGGGTGACCTGGGGATGGATCGTGTGTGTCAGGGGGGGAGGGGGTGTGAAGAAAGGGGTTCACATTGCAACCGGTGGATGAGGTGCGGGGGGGAGTTTTCCTGTGTGTGGTGGGGGTCTGTGTGTGTGTGTCGGGTCTGTCTGTCTGTGTGTGTGTGGGGGGGGGGCTGTGTATGTGTGGGTGTGTGTGTGGGGGGGGGGGGTCTGTGTGTGTGTGTGTGGGGGGGGGTCTGTGTGTGGGGGGTTCTGTGGGCGAGGGGGAGAGTGTGGGGGGGGGTCCTGGGTGTGTTGGTGTTTGTAGTAAGGGTCTGTGTGTGTGGGGTTGGTCTGACTGTGTGTGTGTGGGGAGGGGGTTTCTGTGTGTGTGTGTGTGTGTTTGGGGGGGAGTTGCCCCCCACTGTGGGGGTGAGAGTGGAGTGGGGGGGGGTTCCACATGTGAGGGTGGGGGTCTCTCTGCGAGTCGCTGACCCTGCCTGTGTTACAGCTGCAGCCGGAGCTGATCTCACTGGAGCCGGAGCGCCTGGGGCAGGTCGACCCCCTCTCGCTGGAACAGAGGAACCGCGACAGGGTGCAGCGCCTGGTGAGTGTAGACCACCCCCCTCGAACCCCCGAACCCCCTACCTTCTATCTCCCCCCCCCCCAGGACCCTCTCCCGCTCCGACCCACTGCCCTGGGCAGAGGCAACGCGACATGGTGCAGCGCCCGGTGTTAGTCCCACCCCCCCCCGAAACCCTCTCCCCGTCCTCCTTCCCCTCACCTCTCATGACACCCCTGCCTCCCCCCCCACTGGGCTACGACCCCACGGACACGGACAAGTTTGAGCCCAGGCGGCGGATGAAGGGCCGCAGCTCCAGCGGGAACCTGGATCGCAGGAAGAAGCTGGTGGCCAGCGGCAACCGGAGGGTGAGGGGGGAGGGTGGGGGGTGACGGAGGGAGAAGGAGAGAGGGCATGTGGGGAGGGGAGAGGGTGAGGGGGAGGGAGGGAGGGAGTGGGGGGAGGGGTGGAGAGTGTGAGGGGGTAGAGAGTGAGGGAGGAGGATGGAGGGAGGGGGAGGGAGGGAGTGGGGAGGGGGGAAGGGAGAATGGGGATGGGTGGGGCAAACGGGGAGGGGTGAGGGTGATGGAGGAGAGAGGGAGAGGGGAGACAGACGTAGATGGGGCGGTGGTGGGGGTGCAGGGTAAGGGAGTGGGAGTGGGTGAGGGAGGGTGAGCGGAGAGAGAGGATGAGGAGGAGAGAGGGAGGGTTAGGGAGTGGGTGGGGCAAAGGGGGAGGGTGAGGGGTAAGGAGTGGGTGAGGGGTAAGGAGGTGGGTGAGGGGTAAGGAGTGGGTGAGGGGAAAGAGTGAGGGGAGGGAGGATGAGTGAGGGGAAGCAGGGGGAGTCAGAGGGGAGTGGAGGGTGAGAAGGGGAGGGGGATGTGAGGGGAGAGGGGGGTGAGCGGGGTGGAGTGAGTGGGGTATGTTGGGGAAGAGGGGGGTGAGCGGGGTGAGCTAGTGGGGTATGTTGGGGATGTGGTGAGGGGAGGGTGGTCACCGTGTCCCCCTCCCCCGGGGGTCTGGGGTTGCTGTCTAACGGGCCGCTCTGCCCACAGGACCGGGTGCGGAGGGTCGTGGAGAAGAAGGTGAAGGGGCAGAAGCAGCAGAAGATGGCGGCTCCCACCCCCTCCCTCCCTCCCTCAGTCCTCACCCGTTTCCACACGTAACCCCGTCCCCAGCTCCCGTCCTCCCCCCCACCCCCTGCCCTGTACCCGGGACCCCGGTCGCGTTCAGCTGCCCCACACCGGGGGCGGCGCAGCGGGTAGAGCTGCTGCCTCAAAGCGCCAGAGACCCGGGTTCCATCCCGACCTCGGGTGCTATCTTTACAGAGTTTGTACGTTCTCCCCGTGACCGCGTGGGGTTTCTCCGTGTGCTCCACCCCCCCCCCCCCCCCCACACACACCCCAGAGACGTGAGGATTAATCGGCCCTCTGTAAATGTCCCCCCTATTAGGAGAGGATGAGAGTGTGGGATAGCATAGAACGAGTGTGTGAACGGGTGATCGATGGTCGGCTTGGACACGATGGGCCGAAGGGCCTGTTTCCATGCTGTATCTCCAAACCTAAACCAGGGTCGGCACAGCGGCACAGCGGGTAGTGTTGCTGCCTCACAGCACCAAAGACCCAGGTTCAATCCTGACTACGGGTGCTGTCAGTACGGAGTGTGTACCTGTGACCGAGAGGGGTGTCTCCGGGTGCTCCGGTTTCCAACCTGCAGGTTTGCAGGTTAATTTGTTTCGGTAAAATTGCAAATTGTCCCTAGTACGTAGGATAGAATTATTGTACAGGGTGATCGCTGGTCGGCACGGACACGGTGGGCCGAAGGGCCTGTTTCTGTGCTGTGTCTCTACAACCAAATACTATAAACGAAACATAAAAAGACACAAGGACACAAACTGCTGGAGTAACTCAGCGGCTCAGGCACCAACTCCGGAGAACATGGATAACTGTGTTCTCCACAGATGCTGCCTGACCCGCTGAGTTACTCCAGTGCTCTGTGAAACGTCACCTATCCATGTTCCCCACAGATGCTGCCTGACCCGCTGAGTTACTCCAGCACTCTGTGAAACGTCACCTATCCATGTTCCCCACAGATGCTGCCTGACCCGCTGAGTTACTCCAGCACTGTGTGAAACGTCACCTATCCGCGTTCTCCACAGACGCTGCCCGACCCGCTGAGTTACTCTAGCACTCTGTTTGTCTTTTTCCTTTTGTAAACCCAGTATCCACGGATCCTCGCGTCTGCGGTTTGAAGAGATCTCTGTACCGTGACGCGGGGACGCGGAGAGAACTCAAACACGGGTTATTTTTTAAAGACTTTATTAAAGGTCAAGTTAAAGGTGAAGAGTTACAAACGTGAACGGAGCCACAGCGGGTGATGTGCGCGCCAGCGGGTCGCAGACTGGAGCCCGCGATGTTGTAACGAGTGTTGCATTTTGTGACGTCGAACAAGGGCGGGACCCACACGGTGAACGGTAGTCCTCTGGGGAGTGCTGTACAGCAGAGGGATCTAGGAGTTCAGGGGCATGGTTCCTTGAAGGTCGAGTCGCAGGTAGATAAGGCGGTCAAAAACGCTTTTGGCACATTGGCCTTCATCAGTCAGAGTATTGAGGATGGAAGTTGGGAGGTCATGTTGCAGTTTGGGGATTAAATGGAAGCCGTTCAGCGCCGACCTGTTGTCCACCGGGTTTCTGCCCCACAACCCCTGAGCCCCGCTCCTGACGCCGGTCCCGGGACCCGACCCTTTAACACACCCGGAGCGGAACTGGAGCAGATTCTCAGCCACAGGTTTACATCCCAAGTCTCGAAGAAAGGATAAAGTTTCTCCGTGAATTTATTCCCAGTGAAGGTGTGGAGATGGGACTTGGTGGCCGCGTCGTAAAATGAAACTGTCCCGGACTCGTAACTGAGATAAACTCCCACCCTCCCGGGGATGGGACGGGCGGGGAAAGGGGATCGAGGGGAGGTGACTGCATCAAACTCGTCATCCACCCGCCTGATGCTCCAGACTCCAGTCTCCGGGGTCAGTTTGTCCCCTCTCTTCCTCTCCACAGACTCTGCGGCGACTCCCAGACCCCAGCCCTCACTCCCCGCCACCTCCACCTCCCAGTAATGTCTCCCCGATGTGAACCCCTCCGTTCCCAGCACACATGGACTGTCTGTAAACCTCTTCCCGGTGCCAGGGAGAATCCTCAGGGTCAGGGTCCGTCTCACCCTCTTCCGATCCTCAGACACCTCGAGCAGCGGATGCGCTGTTTCCACGTCCAGGGTGACGGAGACTGGGGGGAGAAGCAGAGAATCAGAGAGTCCCCGGGGGGGAGACTCTGGCCCCTGCCCCTGTTTCTTTAAGTGGAGGGTGAGAGAGAGGGAGGGGTGGCTTGGACCATGGAAGGAAGCAGAGGTTGAATGATCGGGTGTTGTACAGAATGGGTGGAGACTTGTTGTTGTGGGGTCGTTGAAAGAGAGCGGATTCACGGGTGGATTTGATGGGTGTGTACAACTAACACACTGATCTCAAGTCAAGTCAAGTCAAGTCAAATTTGACTTGACTTGACTTGAGATCAGTGTGTTAGTTGTACACACCCATCAAATCCACCCGTGAATCCGCTCTCTTTCAACGACCCCACAACAACAAGTCTCCACCCATTCTGTCCAACACCCGATCATTCAACCTCTGCTTCCTTCCATGGTCCAAGCCACCCCTCCCTCTCTCTCACCCTCCACTTAAAGAAACAGGGGCAGAAATGTAAACCAATATATGAACTTCACTGAGGGACTTGACAATGTTCCGCGTGTAAGGGCTGGTCCAGAAAGCGAAGGCAGGTGGGATCCAAGGCGAGCTGGTGAAATGGATCCACAATTGACTTGGTGGTTGGAGGTAGACGGTAGCGGTAGAAGGATGATTTTTCTGCTTGGAGTTCTGTGGCTGGTGGTGTGTAGTAGAGATTGGCGCTGAAACCTTTGCTGTTCGTGTTATATGTCCATGGCTTGGATGTGAATGTGGGAGGTGTGATTAGTAAGTTTGGGGAGGAAGCAAAAATTGTGGATAGTGGGGAAGGTTGTCAAAGTCTGCAGCAGGATGCAGGGTAATTATCTAAACCTTATTCGCATGCAGGGATATCAAATCACGAGAGTGTAGGTTTATATTGAGAGCAAAGAATTTTAAAGTATATCTGAGATTTAGGTTTTACTGGAACAAGTGGGCACGTTGGGCCCCAAACCTCTCCTGCTTTGGTACAGCACCCTCTCCTCCCCCAATCTCCCTCTCCTCCCCTTCCCCCCTTCTCCCTCCCTCCCCCTACCTCACTCCCTCCCCCCTACCTCCCTAGGAGATAGATTTATACTTTAAAATGTGAATAACTTTAAATATATAACACCGATTTGATTGAAACTTCTTCCATTAGCACCAAAGGGGCGACGGTGAGCAGGGTGTGCTTAAAATCGCTATCGTGTACCGTTTTGGCTGTAAATCAGGAACAAACAAACAAACGAGTAGATTTACACTGAGAGTGGGTGATATCTCGAACATGGTGGAGTGAGATATCATCAATATATTGGAGGTACTTAAATAGGTGAGGTGCAGAAGAATGCCGATGGAATGTGGGCAAATCGATTAGTATAGCTGGGGAAAAGATGGTCATGGACACGATGGGCCGAAGGGCCAGACTCTGTAATGTACAACCATGGCTCTCAGCTCCAAGAGCACTGAATGACTGAGTCTCCACAGCCAGGGTCGTTCCCCAGTCTCTGCGTGCAGTAATGTCTCCTTATCTCTGTGCTACACGGTGCAGCCCACATTCTGAGAGAGTGCCCGCTCTCCAGACCCCTCTGACAGGGGAACCATCCTCCCTGCATCCAGCCCACTGAGCCCTGTAAGAACTCTGTGTTTCACTGAGATCTCCTCTAATACACCCAAACACTCGAGTACACAGGCCTGGTCTAGTCAATCTCACCCCGCACAGCAAACTCATTGTCCCAGGGACAAGTATTGTTAATCTTTGCTGCATTCCCTCTGTGTCAAGTCTGTCAATATATCGGTACACAGGAGGAAAGGAACACAAGAAAACAGGAGCAGGATTAGGATCCACTCCTCAGGCTTGCCCCTCCATTCAATGTGATCATGGCTGATCTAAGCTGTCACCAATTCCTCTTCTGTGTGAGTTCCTCATCATCTTATATTTTCGCTCTATCAAATATTTATTTGTAGCCAAATTGCACGTATCCAACATCTCAGCTTTTTACCACCAGCCTGGGCACAACCTGCCAGATATACACTGCCCTCCGAGAGATGCAACTTCTACAAACCGCATGGGAGGCCGCTCTGGAAGGTTGGATCTCATGGAATCCGTGGTGAACTAGCGGATGGAACACAACAGTACCTGAAGGTCGCAGACAGAGGATGTTGGTAGAGGGTTGATTTTCAGACTGGAAACAGAGCCCACTGTTGTTCCTTATGTATATACACGATTGTGTGTGTATGTAGGTCGCTAGGTTAGTCAGTTGCAGATGGAAGTAAAATTGGTGACATTGTGGAGAGTGAAGAATGTTACCTGAGAGTAAATGGGATCCCTGTGAACTTGGCCAATGGGCTCAGGAACGGCAGGTGGGATTTATTCAAGTGAAGGTGAGGCGATGCACTTTGCTGACAAACCAGGACAGGACATACACAGTAAACGGGGAGCTTTATAGAACGGAGAGATGTCGGGGTGCAGGTACACAGTGCCATGGAAGATGCAACGGTGACGGGCAGGGAGGTGTAGAATGTGTTTGTCGCTCATGTTTTCATTGGCCAGGATATTAAATACAGCAGTTGACACAATGAGGTTGTGTGTAAATTGGAGAGGGTGCAAAAGGATCTACGACAATTTCATCAGGTCTGAAGGGAGACGTTGGACAGGCAGGGATATTTGTCTTTGGAGCCCATCAGGGTGCTTTAAGAGTTGTGTATAAGATCTATATAAGGTGAATAGCCACAGTATTTTAGCGAAAGTTAGGAGAGTCTAAACCTCGAGTGCATCAGTTCAAGGTAAGAGTGGAAACAGTAAAAAGGAGTAGCTTTTCAGTCAATGCGTTGTGTAAGTATGGAACGAACTGACAGAGGAAATGTTGGAGGGAGGTACAATGACGACCATTTACAGACAGTTTGGTGGATACGTGGATAAGAAAGACTTGGAAGAATATGTGTCAGACTCAGGCAAGTGGGACAAGCTCGGTTGGGCAACTTGGTTGGCATGGACGTGTCGAGTCAAAAGGCCTGTTTCTGTGTGACACAACTCTCTGACTTTGTGATGCTTTTCTGCAGCTATGTTTGGTGGTAGATCAAATCTTCAATTTCCCTTCAGTCCAAAATACCATTAATGCTTGCATCTACGCATTATTTAAAGATGTCAGAAACAAGAACAATGGAAAAGGTATAAGCTTTACCTTGCTTGATGGCATCAGATGCTTCTGCCAATACCGTGTTGTACAAAAAAGGAGTTTCAAACTTTTCAAGCAGCAAGTGACCATCTACCACCGACTGTGGTTTGGCTTCAACACCAACTCTGCAAATATTTAACAGCTGGTTATAAACTGGACGTTATAAATATATTGGGCTGTTCAACAAAACAATAGACATTACACAATATGTGCAGCAGGAGGCCATTCGGCCCTTCGAGCCAGAACCTCCATTCAATGTGATAATGGCTGATCATTCTCAATCAGTACCCCTTTCCTGCCTTCTCCCCATAACCCCTGACTCCACTCTCCTTAAGAGCTCTATCTAGCTCTCACTTGAATGCATCCAGAGAACTGGCCTCCACTGCCTTCTGAGGCAGAGAATTCCACAGATTTACAACTCTCTGGCTGAAAAAGATTTCCCTCACCTCCGTTCTAAATGGCCTACCCATATTCTTAAAATGTGGCCCCTAGTTCTGGACTCCCCCAACATTGGGAACATGTTTCCTGCCTCTAATGTGTCCAACCCCTTAATAATCTTATATGTTTCAATAAGATCCCCTCTCATCCTTCTAAATTCCAGTGTATACAAGCCTAGTCGCTCTACTCTTTCAACATATGACAGCCACAAGCTCATCCACTTTATTTTTTATACTTCGCGCATTTAAATACAACACTTTACCTTCGGTATTCACCTCCCCCCTCACACCTGTTACAATTTGCCCTGACCTTGCTCTCTTATCCCATCTAGAACTCCCCTTCCCATTTATTCAAGAGTCCTTTACAGTTTCTCATGTATTCGCTTCCCCTTTAACTCCATCTTCATATTCCCAATTTGTCAACCCCTCCCCCTCACTACTCAGTTTAAAGCCACACATGCAGCACCAGCAAACCTACCAGCCAGAATGTTGGTCCCCCTGCTGTTAAGGTGCAATGTTACAATGAGGTGCAATGTTACAATGAGGTGCAATGTTACAATGTTACAATGAGGTGCAATGTTACAATGAGGTGCAATGTTACAATAAGGTGCATTGTTTCCGTCAAGAGCATGTCCTACCTTCGCTTGCG
The DNA here is from genome assembly GCF_053455715.1 of Rhinoraja longicauda. Taxonomy (NCBI): domain Eukaryota; kingdom Metazoa; phylum Chordata; class Chondrichthyes; order Rajiformes; family Arhynchobatidae; genus Rhinoraja; species Rhinoraja longicauda. The sequence goes on along the minus strand of NW_027601272.1, from coordinate 451,541 downwards.
ACCAGCTTCCTCCTGAAAGAAATAAAACACAAATCTCAATTGACTGAGATGGACCGTCCTGTTCCCGACAGCGGGAATTTGTCCACATTTCCACAACCCTCTGATAATTCCCATTCCCCAACTTTTATCACCGCTGTCATGCAGATAGAAAACGGACATTACCATTGAGACGTAGAACGAAGGGGGAAAGCATAAGGAATGTTCATGAGAATGACGCCATAACTGAGAGGATGGAACTCAATGCAAAGACTGGGCAGGTTGTGGGAGTTTATCTGGGCAAGATGTCAGGAATGATGAGATAAGATTTAAGTTTATCGGTGGATTTAAATGGGTGAGGATGAAATAATATCTCTAATCGATGGGAGAGCAAAAATCAAAGCTGAAATGTAACGTGGTCTTCAATAAATACTGAAAGGAATGCAGTCATGAGAACATGGACCTCACTTGCATTGGAGGGACTCAAGCCAACAGCAGAGATAATTTAAGGGCAAGTGGGATAATCACGTGAGCACTCCTGGAATTCGGGGTATTGTTACTGATTGCAGTGAGTAGATGGGAGGGATTTTGAATGGAGCAGAAATCTTGACTGGATAGAATGGGCTGAATGGCCTGTCTATGATGTAGAATGGGAAGTCATTCTATGGTGAACAAAGGTGGGTAAAACAAACAGAGCAAATTCCCCCAAGGTGACCGCCCACTGCTGATGGGAACCGGATGTAGATGATCAATTGCTGTGTGCGCCACGTTCCAGATTTAAATGTTAATCCCACACTGTGGTCATGGCTGATTTAGCCCAGGACTGAACTCCTCCGCTTTGTCCCATTCCCTTTGATTTCAGTTCCCTGAACTTTCAAAAATGTATCTTCCTCTAGTATAAATACCTCCAGCAGGTTAAACCTCTCAGAGTCTCTTGGTTGGAGAGTCCCAGAGATTTACTGCCGTCTGTCCATTCAGCGATCAGATATAGGGTCACCCATCGTAGTTCTAAACTCCACAAACACCTCTCTACATTCCGGCGAGGCAGTCCTGAGATCCCAGATTATGCGGGAGACAATTTAGTTTGGGAACAACAACAGCTGGAACAGAAAGACCATTTACCCAGTTCTCAATTACTGGTAAAGGCAGCATTTATTTCTGAAATGTCACCACCATTGTGTGACTGTGCCCTTTCACTTCGCCAGAGTGTAGTGTCACCCCTCACCTTCAGAAACACCACATTGTCCTTTTGATCCATCTGTTGCTGCAACTTAAAGAGTTTCTCCTGAATAGATTTTAAATTCTCTTCGATCTCCCCAAGATTTTTCTTCATTCTTTTCAGAATCCTCTTCTCTTCCTCCCGGATATCTGCCAGTACCCACTGCTCTTTCTCAGTGAGAATCTGGTGCAGTTCAGCAAACTGGGATGTGATCTTGGACTGAAGGTTGTGTGACTGTTCCTGTGAAATGAAAGGTGAAGATCAATATTTCATGTCACTGATTATGGTTCCTCGCATCTTTACTGGTGACATTTGGCCTGTGCATTTTTATTTGCTTTGGCAATTCAATAGTTTTTCTAAATGCTTCTAAAATATCGTGAGGGTAATCTTACAACCCATCAATCCTCTACCCCTAATGCAATTCCCAGCTGCCTATTCCTTCTCACGTGTCCATTAATTCCCATTTATCCATCCAACACCCCCTAGTTGGGTGCCGCAAGGCTCATTGCTGGGACCGCAGTTATTTACAATATATATTAACGATTTAGACGAGGGAATTAAATGTAATATCTCCAAGTTTGCAGATGCCACAAAGCTGGGCGGCAGTGTGAGCTACAAGGAGGATGTTGTGAGGCTGCAGGGTGAGTTGGATAGGTTGGGTGAGTGGGCAGATGCATGGCAGATGCAGTAAAATATGAATAAATGTGACGTTATGCACTTTTGTGGCAAGAACAAGAAGGCAGATTATTAGATTGGGTGTCCTTGTTCATCAGTCACTTAAAGTTAGGATGCAGGTACATCAGGCAGTGAAAATAAGCATGCAGGTAGAGCAGGCAGTGAAGAAACCTAATGGCATGTTGGCCTTCATTGTGAGAGGATTTGGGTTTTGGAGCAAGGAGGTCCTACTGCAGTTGTGCAGGATCCTGTTGAGACCACACCTGGAATATTGTGTGCAGTTTTGGTCTCCTAAATTAAGGAAGGACATTCTTGCTATTGATGGAGTGCAGTGTAGGTTCATCAGGTTAATTACCGGGATGGCAGGACTGACACATAATGAATTGGTCGACTGGGCTTGTATTCACTGGAATTTCGAAGGATGAGCGGGAATCTTATAGAAACATGTAAAATTCTTAAGGGATTGGAGAGGTTAGATGTGGGAAATTTTTTCCTGATGTTGGGGGAGTCCAGAACCAGGGGTTATAGTTAAAGAATAAGGGGTAGGTCATGATCATATTGAATGGTGGTGTTGGCTCGAAGGGCCAAATGGCCTACTCCTGCACCTATTTTCTATATTCTGTTTAGGACTGATATAATAATAATATATTCCTTTATTCGTCCCACACAGGTGAAATTTACAATGAGATGAGGAAATTTTTTTCACCCAAAGAGTTGTGAATCTATGGAATTCTCTGCCCCGGAAAGCAGTGGAGGCCAATACCCTGGATGTTTTCCAGCGTTAGATGTAGCTATTTGGGCTCACGGAATCAAGGAATATGGGGAAAAAGCAGAAACGGGGTAATGAATTTGGATGATCAGCCATGATCATACTAAATGTCGGTGCTGGCTTGAAGGGCCGAATGGCCTACTCCTGCACCTATTGTCTCTGCAGCGCCCGAGGCCAGGATCGAACCCGGTCCCCAGAACTGGGAGACAGCAGCACTATTTGTGTCACTACGCTGCCCTGTTATTACACGCATCACAGGGATCAAACCTGCACAAGATCAGGAAATCGAAACTTAAAGCCTCACCAGAACTCCAGAAATCTTCTCTTTCTGTTGCTGCTCCATTTGCTGGATCCCTGATTTATCTTTTGTGAGAGACTGGATGGAAGATTTCACCTGATCCTGGAATTGTGTTTGGGAATCAGAAAATTAAATGGTTGAACAGTAAAAATGGAATTAAACAATGATGCGATTAAAATCGGTTTGCTTTTACCTTGTGGTTTTCAACAGCTTCTTTAACCGCCATGAAGCTGTGAGACTTGTGTTCCCGCCCAGCTGCACAAACCACACAGATCAGCTTCTTATCATTTTCACAAAACAGCTTCAGTTCTTCCTGATGTTCCTCGCAGTGAGGTTTACTTTCCTTCTCTGGAATTATTTCCCGATTCAGGCTCAGTGTTCCAGCTTTCTCAGCCAGTCTAACTAAGGCCCGATTCACCCTGAGGGTGCGGTCTGTTAACTCCTCTCTACATTCCGGGCAGGAGTTTCTCCCCTCCCTGTCCAAACTCTGTGTGATACAGGAGCGGCAGAAGTTGTGCCCGCACTCCAGTGTAACCGGATCGGTGAAGAATTCCAGGCACATGGGACAAACTGCCTCCTCGGTCCAACTCTCGACCTGGTCTTTCGCAGCCATTGTAACTCCGCCACTTCCTGGTTCAAAACGCGTTCCCTTTGGCGCAGCTGCTGAATCCTTGCAGTATCGGTGCACGGCTGAGGGGAGGCGGAGCTCAGCCCCGTCAATCACAGCCCTGACCAGTAAGTGGATGCTATTTGATACAAGCTGCCTGTACATTTCATTCCCTTAAACTAAATACATCAGTGTTTCCCATCGTGAATTGTTCATTATATTAGGCTGCACAATGATATTATATCTACAACAAACACTGTTATTTCATTTAACAGTCTCATGTGCAAACTTGAATTCAACTCAATGAGCCAATTATACTCTATTGTCACATGAACCAAGGGACAGTGAAATGCTTTGCTTTTGCTTGCAATCCGGTAAAATACAGACCTCCCCCAGGCAGTAAAGAGAGAGTCGCCACGTTTCTGGGGCCGACAAAGTTGCGGGATGTTTATGGAACTGTCTCTATTTCGCCGCAGCGGCGAACCAGGTCCCGCCGCACGAGGCAGCAGGCGCCCCCGCGCCGCCCCCCTTCCCTCTCGGCTCTGATTTTTGCACAGTGGGGGCAAATTTCAAGGGTCATGTTTTATCACACAGGGTGGTGGGTGCCTGGAACGTGCTGCTGGAGTGGTGGCATTGCATAGTTTGATCTGGGCTGAAGGGACTGATCTAGTTCTTTGTGGCCATCAACTAAACCGACAGGTTCATTACAGCTCCCATTCCCAGCTCCTCCCCCACAGCCATTAGGTTCTTGGACCGACCTGCAGTGCCCGCGTTTGGCCCATATCCCTCCAAACCTGCCCTATCCATGTATCTGTCCAACTACTTCGTAAACGTTGTGATAGTCTCTGCCCAACTACCTCCTCCAGTAGCTCGTTCCATATACCCACCACCCATATTGTGTTACCCCTCAGGTTCTTATTAAATCTTTCCACCCTCACCTTAAACTTATGTCCTCTGGTTCTCGATTCCTCTACTCTTGACAAGAGACTGTACATCTTCCCGATCTGTTCCTCTCGTTGTTTTTTAGTCCTCTCTAAGGTCATCCCTCGTCCTCCTGCGCACCAAGGTAGAGAGTTCCAGCCTGCTCAACCTCTCCTGAAAGCTCGGGCCCTTGAGCCCTGACAACATCCTCGTAAAACCTCTTTCCCTCTGATTATGCGCACTCATTATTGCAATAACAGGACGTTGCATTGTCGATAAACCGCCGTTCGTCACAGATGGGGATGTTTAGAATTGCACAACGCTCAGGTTTGTTGACTTCCCATCAGCGTCTGAAGCAATTGAAGCCTGATTGGGACAGGCACTCCACGAGCACGCGCAGTGGAGGACAAGCCCATGTCAGCATCAAACACGCTGAAGTGGAAATGGCGAAGGGCATCAGGCTCCTTGGCGTAAATATCATCAACGATCTATGGCGGACCAACCACACTGCAGACACAGCCAAGACGCCGCACCGACACCTGTACTTCATCAGTGGACTGAAGCAATTCGGCATGTCGCCAAACATGTGGTCAGGACAAGACAGTCTGAGCTATAGGCAGAGATTGAGTAGGTTGGGACTCTATTCCTTGGAGTGCAGGAGGATGAAGGTTAACCTTATAGAGCTGTATAAGGTCATGAGAGGAATAGATTGGGTGAACAGAGTCTCTTGCCCAGAGTAGGTGATTCGAGGACCGGACGACTTAGGTTTAAGGTGAAGGGGAAAAGATTTAATAAGAACCTGAGCGGTAACTTTTTGGCACAATGAGTGGTGGATTTGTGGAACAAACTGCCAGAGAATGTGGTTGGGGCAGGGACTTGTGGAACAGCATCCCTCTCCCCATCAGAACTGCCCCCTCCATCGACTCCTTTAAGTCCAGGCTCAAAATCTATTTCTACTCCCTAGCGTTTGAGGCTCATTGAGGAGGCGCTGTGAAATGTTTGAGTGCTACTGTATATTTCATTTTTTCCCCCATTGGAACCTAATCAGATGTACAGCACTTTGGTCAACGTGGGTTGTTTTAAATGTGCTATACAAATAAAATTGACTTGACTTGACTTGACTTGACTATCCCATCATTTAAGGAGCTGTTAGACAGGTACATGGATGGGCCAGGTTTGGAGGGATATGGACCAAAAGCTGGGACTAGTGTAGCTGGAACATGTTGGCTGCTGTCTCACTCTTTCATTCTATTACTCTGGCAAACCTCCAAGATTCACCATAAAATGCGCACTGTCTGTTTGCGTCACAGCTTGGTTTGGGAAAAGAGCGCAAGAAATTTCAGAGAATTGTGGATGAGGCCCAGACCAGACTCAGTCTGCACTTATTTCTGTCTCGGAGAAGCAGACAACATAATCAAATACGTCCCACCCCGGCCATTCCCGTCTTTCCCTGCTCTTGTTGGGCAGAAGGTACAGAACCTTGGAAGGGCGCACTGCCAGTCTCAGGAGCAGCCTCCTCCCCTCTGTTATCGGGCTTCTGAACGGTCTTTCCATCAGCTAGTCATTAGGTGTTGAAGAGTCTGTTCTTGTGCTGCACTGGTCTGTGTCTTGTTTTCTCTGTTGCGTGGTAGTTGAACATTATTTTTCTGATGAGAGAGAAGTTTACAGTGGACCTTACTTTACTTTAGACATACAGCATGGAAACAGGCCCATCGATCACCAATTCACTCCTTTTCTATAGAGATGCTGTCAGACCCGTTGAATTCCTGCAGGTTTTTGTGTCTGTCATCAATTCACACTTATTCTCTGTTGTCCCATTTTCCCATCTACTCCCCACACACTTGGGGCTTTTACACAAGGCCAATAAACATACAAACCGGCATGTCCTTTGATTGTGGGAGGAAACCAGAACACCCGGAGGAAATCCACGAGGCCACAAGGAGAACGTGCAAACTTAGAACAGTCAGCAGCTGAGGTCAGGATCGAACCCGGGTCCCTGGCCTTGAGGCAGCGGCTCTTCCCGCTGCTCCACAATACCTCAGAAATATTAAGCCTTCTCTTTCCAAATACCCCATATTGCCGCCAAGGCTTTCTGTTTTTCTCTTGGCAGTTTATGGGCAGACTCACATTCCAATCGCCCATTGAACTGGAAAAACTAAAATAAAAACCCAGCTGCTGAAAATCCAAAATGAAGACGTACAGTAAGATGCAAGAAATACTCAGAAGGTTGATTAGCGTTTGTAGAGAAAGAAACGGAATTAATGACTCAGGTTGAACACCATTCGTCATCAGTATTTGATTTGGAATGTAAGGTCTGTTTCACCTTGCTGTTGCTGCCTGACCTGCTGAGTATTTGGGGCAATTTTTGCTTCTATTGCACATTTTAAAGCCTGAACGTTTTAAGCCATGCATTTGGTTTGGGCTTCGGGTGTGGTAACAGGTGACAAAAGTCACTTATTAAACCAGATTCCCGCTGTTTCTGCAATTGTCAAAGTGAATTCTCAAAGTTACGGCTGGTCTGTGGTTGCACCGCGTGGCGTTGCTGCCATCTAGTGGCAGAACCAAGATGTGCAAACAGTCCTGTTCCCGATTAACAGAACACGGTTTGGTGCAGAGATACAGCACGGCAACAGGCCTTTCGGCCCCCCGAAGATAGACACAAAAAGCTGGAGTAGGTCAGCGAGTCAGGCAGCATCTCTGGTGAACAGGATTAGGAGACGTTTCGGGTCGAGACCCTTCTTCTGATTGGGAAAGTGAAACGAGATATATCGAGAGTGGTACAAAGATTTTCAACAAATGAAAGAAAGATACGTGAACGAATAATGATGATAAAAGAAGCAGGCCATTGTTGGCTGTGAGCTCGGTGAAAACGAGTTACAGGCAATGAAACTCACCAGGACCAGAGTGAAACTAGTACAACGACCAGGGTGGGGGAGGAACTGAATTCACGACCACCATCAATCACCCGTTCACACCAGTTCTATGTTATCCCACTTTCTCATCCACTCTCTATTGCTCTATACACCAGGGGCGACTTCACAGGGGCCAACTAACCTACAAACCCGCACGTCTTTGGGATGTGGGAGAAAAGCGGAGCAACTAGAGGAAACAGAGATTAGCTTGGCATTGTACTGTTCCACGTTCTATGTGGGCCGAAGAGCCTGTTCTAGTTTTACATGGCCATCAACACCGAGAGACCCATTGTATCTCCCACTCCCAACATTCAGCTTTATTCTTCTGCCTTCCAGTAATTTCCAATTTCATTCCTCTCTCCTATTTACACCTCCCGAGTCAGACCTTTACCGCCCTCTTCCGCACGACATCAACACCAATTCATTCACTCTGATATAACGGACCTGTAGCTCTTGGAAATCTTCCTTCAGACCAAACAAGGGTCCCGACCCTGAAGCGTGATCTGTCCATTTCCATCCACAGATGCTGCCTGGCCCGCTGAGTTCCTCCAGCACTTTGTTGATTTTTTCCCCGCACCCCCATTATATTTCAACAGATTTCTTGTATCTACCATTTCCAATATTCACTTTGCCTTCTCTCACTTCAGGGAATTTCCGATGTCATTCCCCCCTCCTGTCTCCACCTGCCCCCCCCCCACATACTCGCCGTTACGCCGCTGTTGAAGTCCACACCAACACCGCTGGTGCCGCGTTGTGACTCGGGGCGAGTTTATGACCCGCCGCCCGCGGCTGTTGCTGAACCCGCGGAACCCGCGGGAAGGGAAATTGTTTCAATCTTTATATTTTCACAAAAGTGTTTCTGTTCCGATGACGGACGCGGTTAACGCGTTAAAATGAACGAATCGACAGCTTTGATTCCACTTGCTGTTTATTTCACTCTTGCCACATTTACATCCCCCCTGGTTTTATTTCCGCGCTCACTGGGGTTTTTTACGACGCGGAATTTGGGTATTAAATGGGAGCCGTACAGCGCCGACCTGTTGTCCACCGGGTTTCTGCCCCACAGCCCCTGAGCCCCGCTCCTGACGCCGGTCCCGGGATCCGACCCTTTTACACACCCGGAGCGGAACCGGAGCAGATTCTCAGCCAGTTTCCATCCCAAGGCCCGAAGAAAGGATAAAGTTTCTCCGTGAATTTATTCCCAGTGAAGGTGTGGAGATGGGACTCGGTGCCCGCGTCGTAAAATGAAACTGTCCCGGACTCGTAACTGAGATAAACTCCCACCTTCCCGGGGATGGGACGGGCGGGGAGACAGGATAGAGGGGAGGTGACTGCATCAAACTGGTCACCCACCTGCCAGATCCTCCAGACTCCAGTCTCCGGGGTCGGTGTGGCCCGTCCCTTCCTCTCCACAGACTCTGCGGCGACTCCCAGACCCCAGCCCTCACTCCCCGCCACCTCCAACTCCCAGTAATGTCTCCCCGATGTGAATCTCTTCCCGGTGTCAGGGAGACTCCTCCGGGTCCCGGTCCGTCTCACCCTCTTCCGATCCTCAGACACCTCGAGCAGCGGATGCGCTGTTTCCACATCCAGGGTGACGGAGACTGGGGGAGAAGCAGAGAATCAGAGAGTCCCCGGCGGTCGGGGGGAGACTCGGGCAGCGCGGCCCCGGTACCGGGGGAGAGGCCGCTCGGCCTCAGGGACAGGCGGGCGGACAACTGAAACCCTGCCCGGGGTTTCACCCACAACCACATCGGGTGGACAACAGACATCTCCCCAGGAGTTTTTATCCGGGGATGGAGAGGTGAATTTCGTGAGGTGGGGAGGGTGGACGGGGAGGACGAGTGCGGAGAGTGAGGAGGATTGGGAGATTGCGGTGGTGAAGGCGAAACGAAGGGAGGGGGGGTACTCACATATGGAGGCAGATCGGAGCAAGAGGATATTGAGGTTAGCGGTAATTTGAGGTTGTTAAAGAGGAGGCAGAGGTGTGTGGTGGGGTCGTCATGATCACAGTGAAAGGGGTTAGACACGAGGGGCCAGATTACCTGCTCCTCTGTTGTTTGTGACAGAGGGAAGGGTGGGTTTGTTAGTCAACTGGAGTGGGTGCAAAAGGATTTACATCATCAGGTCTGAAGGGCTGTGTTATCAGGTGAAGTTGGACAGTCAGAAGGTCATAATGTCATAAGTGAAAGTATTAGAATTATGCCATTCTGCCCATCAAGTCCACTCCACCATTCAATCATGGCTGATCTATCTCTCCCTCCTAACCCCATTCTCCTGCTTTCTCCCCATAACCTCTGACACCTGTACTAATCAAGAATCCAGTTGTCTCTGCCTTAAAAATATCCACCGACTTGGCCTCCACAGCCACCTGTGGCAATGAATTCCACAAATTCACCACCCTCTGATTAAAAACATTTCCCCTCATCTCCTTCCGATAAGAACATCCTTTAATTCTGAGGCTATGTCCTCCAGTCCTAGACTCTCTCACTAATGGAAAAATCCTCTCCACGTCCATTCTATCCAAGCCTTTCTCTATTCTGTATTTTTCAATGAGGTCCCCCCTCATTCTTCTAAACTCCAGCGAGTACAGGCCCAATGCCGACAAAAGCTCATCGTAGGTTAATCTACTCATTCCTGGAACAGGCTATTCAGACTGGGACATTTTTTCTTGGGAGCCTGTCAGAGTGACATTATGGATGTGTATAAGATGCACAGATAAGGTGATTCGCCACAATACTTTACCCAAGGTCGGAGAGTCTAAACCTCAAGCGCATCAGTTTAAGATGAGAGTGGAAACAATGAAAAGGACCTGAGGAGCAGGTTTTTCAGTCAGTGGGTAGTGTAGATGTGGAACGATCTGACAGAGGAAGTGGTCGAGGAAGGTACAATTACAACAGTTCACGGAGAATTAGGTAGATACGTGGATAAGGTAGACTTGGAAGGATATGAGCCAGACTCAGGCAAGTGGGGCTAGCTTGGTTGGGCAACGTGGTTGGCATGGTCGAGTCGAGTCAAAGGTCCTGTTGCTGTGCTACAAAACTCTCTGACTCTGTGATGCTTCCCAGCAGATGAGCTTGGTGGGAGATCAAATCTTCAATTTCCCTTCAGTCCAAAATATAATTAACCTTTGCATCTAAGTATTACTTAAAGATAGACACAATTGAAGGTAGACACAAAATGCTGGAGTAACTCAGAGGGACAAGCAGCATCTCTGGAGAGAAGGAATGTGTGATGTTTTAGTTCGAGACCCTTCTTCAGACAGAAGAAAAGTCTCGACCCGAAAAGTCACCCATACCTTCTCTACAGTGATGCTGCCTGTCTCGCCGAGTTATTCCAGAATTTTGTGCCTTCCTTCGATTTAAACACGCGTCTGCAGTTCCTTCGTACACCTATTACTTAAAGGTGTCAGGAACAAGAACAATGGAAAAGGTATAAGCTTTACCTTGCTTGAAGTCATCAGATGTTTGTTTAAATGCTGTGTTCAATGAAACAGGGCAATGAAACTTTTCAATTGGTAAGGCAACGTCTACCACCGACAATGGTTTGGCTTCATCACGAACCCTGCGAATATTTAACAGCTGTTTATCAACTGAGCATCAGAAATGTTTTGAGTTGTTCCACAAAAACTTATAATGTTTCCATCAAGAGCATGTCCTACCTTCGCTTGCGACCGGCTTCCTCCTGAAAGAAATAAAACACAAATCTCAATTGACTGAGATGTTCCGTCTTCGTCCTGACAGCGGGGATTTCTCCACATTTCTACAACCCTCTGATAATTCCCATTTCCCAACTCTTATCACCGCTGTCATGCAGACAGAAAGCGGACATTGCCGTCGAGACGTAGAACGATGGGGAAAAGCACAAGGAATGTTCATGAGAATGACGCCATAACTGAGAGGATGGAACTCAATGCAAAGACTGGGCAGGTCGTGGGAGTTTATCAGGGGAAGATGTCAGGAATGATGAGATAAGATTTAAGTTTATCGGTGGATTTAAATGGGTGAGGATGAAATAATATCTCTAATCGATGGGAGAGCAAAAATCTAACCTGAAATGTAACGCGGTCTTTAACAAATACCGAAAGGAATGCAGTCATGAGAACACCGACCTCACTTGCATTGGAGGGACTCAAGCCAACAGCAGAAATAATTTAAGGGCAAGTGGGATAATCACGTGAGCACTCCTGGAATTCGGGGTATTGTTACTGAGTGCGGTGAGTAGATTGGAGGGATTTTGAATGGAGCAGAAATCTTGACTGGATAGGATGGGCTGAATGGCCTGTCTATGATGTAGAATGGGAAGTCATTCTATGGTGAACAATGGTGGGTAAAACAAACAGAGCAAATTCCCCCAAGGTGACCGCCCACTGCTGATGGGAACCGGATGTAGATGATCAATCTGCTGTGTGCGCCACGTCCTAGATTTCAATGTTAATCCCCACACTGTGGTCATGGCTGATTTAGCCCAGGACTGAACTCCTCTGTTTGTCCCATTCCCTTTGATTTCAGTTCCCCGAATATTCAAAAATGTATCTTCCTCTGGTATAAATACTTTTAACAGGTTAAACCTCACAGAGTCTATAGGTTGGAGAGTCCCAGAGATTTACTGCCCTCTGTCCATTCGTGGTCCTTGGCTTCAGATTAGGATCACCCGTCGTAGTTGTGAACTCCACAGAATACAAACACCTCTCTACATTCTGGCCAGGCAGTCCTGAGATCCCGCAGATTATGCGGGAGGCCAATTAGTTTGGGAACAACTACAACTGGAACAGATGAAACATTTACTCAGTTCTGAATTACTGGTAAAGGCAGCATTTATTTCAGAAACATCCCCCACCATTTTGTGACTGTGCACTTTCACTTCGCCAGATTGTAGTGTAACCCCTCATCTTCAGAAACACCACATTGTCCTTTTGATCCATCTGCTGCTGCAACTTAAAGAGTTCCTCCTGAATGGAATTTAAATTCTCTTCAATTTCTCGAAGATTTTTCTCCATTGCATTTAGAATCTTCTTCTCTTCCTCCCGGATATCTGCCAGTCCTCGCTGCTCTTTCTCAGTGAGAATCTGGTGCAGTTCAGCAAACTGGGATTTGATCTTAGACTGAAGGTTGTGTGACTGTTCCTGTGAAATGAAAGGTGAAGATCAATATTTCATCAATATCTCAAAGTGTGGAGTCATGCATTTTGGTGGTAGGAATAAAGGGATAGATCAATAGTAAGGAAAGCAAACTCTGTGCCAGCATTTATTTCAAGAGGGCTTGTATACAAAAGCAGGGATGTGATGTTGAGGCTCCATACGGCGCTGGTAAGGCCGCATTTGTAATATTGTGAGCAATTTTGGGCACCATATCTGTGGAAACATGTGCTGGCTCTGGAGAGGGTCCAGAGGAGGTTTACAAGAATGATCCCAGGAATGAGTGGGTTAACCTATGATGAGCGTTTGTTAGCACTGGGCCAGTACTCGCTGGAGTTTCAGAGAATGAGGGGGACCTAATTAAAAAATACAGAATAGTGAAAGGCTTGGATAGAGTGGTTGTGGAGAGGATGTTTCCACTAGTGGGAGAATCCAGGACTCAAAGTCAATAGCCTCAGAATTAAAGGACGCTAATTTAGGAAGATGAAGAGAAATTTCTTTGGTCAGAGGGTGGTGAATCTGTGGATTTTTTTTTGCCACAGAAGGCTATGGATATTTTTATGGCAAAGATAGATTCTTGATTAGTACAGGTTTCAGAGATTATGGTGAGAAGGCAGGAGAATAGTGTAAGGAGGGAGAGATAGGTCAGCCATTATTGAATGGCGGCGTATATGCGATGGGCGAAATGGCCTCATTCTACTCCTATTCCTTATGACTTTAATTCCCTGCTGCCTATTCCTTTTCACGTACCCATTAATTCTCATTCATCCGCCCACCACCCACCTCCGCAGGAATAATTTACAGTCACCGATTGACCTTTGAACCAGCATGTATTGGGCACCAAAGATACTAGAGGTGCAAGATAGACCACCCGACACGTAAAACCGTAGTTGGTTATGGGTAAATTTCAGCGCCATTTTAGTAAACAGATTCTGTGTGCCAGACTGGGCTGTGTTCACAACTCTCTGCGATTTGTTCGTATATAAAATGTTTGCAAACAATTATTTTTGTTCTTCTTCTTGGATAAGTTGATGGTTGACACCTATGACTATTTCTTGACGAGTTGCTGCTTCATGGTCTTTAAAATATGATGTTACTGATTGAATATTTGCACTAGAGATCCACTCTATCTGTATCAGGCCAATTGATCATATTTAATGAACTGTTCTTCTTTGCATTCTCTGTTAATTTTATTTTCACCTCCACGAGCTGTATCTCTTTTTGCTTTATTTTAGAAAGTCATGGAAGCAGAGATTTGGCATTTGCAAACAATAGAACTCGACTGTATCCACAATATAATCGAAAAGACATTTAACTTTATAATTAGAGCCAAGAAAATTTGAATTGGTAAATTGATTAGTTAAAAATCCTTGACAGCCACTAAAATGACCAATGCTGCCTGATGTGGTACAGAGCACTAATCCAATTCAAATAGACACAGTGGTGGAGTAAGTCACCGGGTCAGGCAGCATCTCTGGAGAAAAAAGATGGGTGATGTTTCATGTTGGGACCCTTCTTCAGACAAAGGAGGGAAGGTGGAGTGCTGGTATAAATCAGGACATGATCATTTCATTGGTTAGCTGATATGCGAAACAGTGCAACCCTGTATATCTTGCACACAAAATGATGTAAAACTTACCATGAATGACAGAAATAAAAGGTGTTATCCTTGTTTTATGAAATTCATTTTTGAATTATGTAAAATTGAAGGGGGTGCAATATCCTGCTAACCCACAAATGTATCATTATGAGATATTCACATTTTAAAAATCCACTAATCACAACAAAACCTAGAAGGTGCCGATGTTATTTGACCAACTTATCGGTTAAATTTAAATATGATTTTTTTACAGGTTGTAGGATTGTGGGTAAGTATTGTGTCAATGCCTGTAACACATTTTTTTCACAAAACTGAGGGTTAGCACTATATTGCACCGACCCCCTCAATTATATGTTAAATTCAAAACTAAACTATGGTGGTAATGTACATTATTCATGTCTAAAGCTAGCACTTCTGTATAAGTGTAGGTATGTATGCATTACATTTTATTACACTAATGTAGAATGAAAATAATGGGAAAATGGGAAAATGGAGATAAGACTTTTCTTTGCCTTCCATCACAGCGAGGGTGTGCCTGGAGCAATCACTGTGATGGCTGTTTGTGTTAAATTGTAATTGTGTGTCTTGTGTTCTTTATTGTCTACTGCCGGACCCTGACGTGAGAGGACGCTGGCGCTATTTGTTCACCGCTTCTCCGTCAGGACAATTCGTTTGTTTGTTTTTATGTCTTGACTGTTTTGTAAAGCGTCTTTGAGCATTTGGAAAAGCGCGATAAAAAATAAATGTTTATTATTATTATTATAAATATCTTAATATGTGTTCATAGTTATTTTATTCACAATATTAGGATTTCTGGTTTGATGTTTGATGTCACTGATTGCGAATGTGTACGGGAAGGCCCTAATGAAATGTATGTGAGAGAACAGTGATCATGATAAAGAGAACCATGCGCTGAGAAGTGTTGTGAATGACTGATTTTATATTTGTATATATATTTGTATATATTGGGTACAGAGAAAAAAAAAAGAGAGAGAGAGAGAGAGAGAGAGAGAGAGAGAGAGAGAGAGAGAGAGAGAGAGAGAGAGAGAGAGAGAGAGAGAGAGAGAGAGAGAGAGAGAGAGAGAGAGAGAGAGAGAGAGAGAGAGAGAGAGAGAGAGAGAGAGAGAGAGAGAGAGAGAGAGAGAGAGAGAGAGAGAGAGAGAGAGAGAGAGAGAGAGAGAGAGAGAGAGAGAGAGAGAGAGATTGAAAGTAAAAAGGTTGCCAAACAAATAATTAGAGGAAATCACTAGAAAGTAACTAGACATATATCTATGTATATATATATATACCATAAAGTTTGAATCCTTATGTTTTATGTACATCATTTGAAAACTAAGATGAAAATAGAAATAGAGCGTTGCTTTAAATCAAAGTTGCTTCTGATCCACGAGAAGGAACTTTGAGATCTATTTACCTCCATCTTGCCTCTCACACACAAACAAACACACATTCATATCTATACATATATATATATATATATATATATATATATGTTAAATTTGTGCTGAGTGTGTGTTTGAGCAATACAAGGGAAACTGCACAAAAGAGGGGACTGGGGAGGAAGGATGGGAGGGACATGGGCAGAAACAGTAAGAAAATAAAACCAGAGAAATTTAGCAGGGGGAAAACATTTAAAAATAAAAATAACAATAAAATGTGGGTAGATAGATGAGATATTTTCTGCACTTTGATGGGATCATCACACATACTGTTCCCCCACAACACTGATTACACAGCGAGAGGTGGGTTTTGCTTACTAAAATGATGTTACGTACTACACTTCAGTGGACGCAATTTCGACGGAGTGGTTCATTTTGCTCCTCTAGTATCTTTGTTGGGGACGTGGAAGGAATCCGCCGCGGTCACAGGGAGAAGGCGTAAACCACACGGGCAGCGCCCGAGGTCAGGATCGAACCCGGTCACCAGAACTAGGAGGCAGCAGCACCCCTTGTGTCACTGCGCTGCCCTGTTATTACACGCGTCACAGGGATCAAACCTGCACAAGATCAGGAAATCGAAACTTAAAAGCCTCACCAGAACTCCAGAAATCTTCTCTTTCTGTTGCTGCTCCATTTGCTGGATCTCTGATTTATATTTTGTGAGAGACTGGATGGAAGTTTTCACCTGATCCTGGAATTGTGTTTGGGAATCAGAAAATTAAATGGTTGAACAGTAGAAATGGAATTAAACAATGATGCGATTAAAATCGGTTTGCTTTTACCTTGTGGTTTTCAACAGCTTCTTTAACCGCCATGAAGCTGAGAGACTTGTGTTCCCGCCCAGCTGCACAAACCACACAGATCAGCTTCTTATCAGTTTCACAAAACAGCTTCAGTTCTTCCTGATGTTCCTCGCAGTGAGGTTTAATTACCTTCTCTGGAATTATTTCCCGATTCTGGCTCAGTGTTTGAGTTTTCTCAGTCAGTCTCGCCAAGGCCCGATTCACCCTAAGGGCGCGGTCTGTAAACTCCTCTCTACATTCCGGGCAGGAGTTTCTCCCCTCCCGGTCCCAACTCTGTGTGATACAGGAGCGGCAGAAGTTGTGCCCACAGTCCAGTGTAACCGGATCGGTGAAGAATTCCAGGCAGATGGGACAAACTATCTCCTCCGTTAAACTCTCGACCTGGGCTTTCGAAGCCATTTTTACTCCGCCACTTCCTGGTTCAAAACGCGTTCCCTTTGGCTCAGCTGCTGAATCCATGCAGTATCGGGGCACGGCTGAGGGGAGGCGGAGCTCAGCCCCGTCAATCACAGCCCTGATCAGTAAGTGGATGCTATTTGATACAAGCTGCCTGTAAATTTCATTCCCTTAAACTAAATACATCAGTGTTTCCCATCGTGAATTGTTCATTATATTAGGCTGCACAATGATATTATATCCACGGCAAACACTGTTATTTCATTTAACAGTCTCATGTGCAAACTTGAATTCAACTCAATGAGCCAATTATACTCTATTGTCACATGAACCAAGGGACAGTGAAATGCTTTGGTTTTGCTTGCAATCCAGTAAAATACAGACCTCCCCCAGGCAGTGCAGAGAGAGTCGCCACGTTTCTGGGGCCGACAAAATTGCGGGATATTTCCCGCAGCGGCGAACCAGGTGCCGCCGCACGAGGCAGCAGGCGCCCCCGCGCCGCCCCCCTTCCCACTCGGCACTGATTTTTGCACAGTTGGGGCAAATTTCAAAGGTCATGTTTTATCACACAGGGTGGTGGGTGCCTGGAACGTGCTGCTGGAGTGGTGGCATTGCATAGTCTGATCTGGGCTGAAGGGACTGATCTAGTTCTTTGTGGCCATCAACTAAACCGACAGGTTCATTACAGCTCCCATTCCCAGCTTCTCCCCCACAACCATTAGGTTCTTGGACCGACCTGCAGTGCCCGCGTTTGGCCCATATCCCTCCAAACCTGCCCTATCCATGTATCTGTCCAACTACTTCGTAAACGTTGTGATAGTCTCTGCCCAACTACCTCCTGCAGCAGCTCGTTCCATATACCCAGCACCCATATTGTGTTACATAGAAACATAGAAAATACGTGCAGGAGTAGGCCATTCGGCCCTTCGAGCCTGCACCGCCATTCAATATGATCATGGCTGACCATCCAGCTCAGTAGCCTCTACCTGCCTTCTCTCCATACCCCCTGATCTCTTTAGCAAAAAGAACCACATCTAACTCCCTCTTAAATATAGCCAATGAACTGGCCTCAACTCTGTGGCAGAAAATTCCACAGACTCACCACTCAGGTTCCTATTAATCTTTCCACCCTCACCTTAAACTTATGTCCTCTGGTTCTCGATTCCTCTACTCTTGGCAAGAGACTGTACATCTTCCCGATCTGTTCCTCTCGTGGTTTTTTAGTCCTCTCTAAGGTCATTCCTCATCCTCCTGCGCACCAAGGTAGAGAGTTCCAGCCTGCTCAACCTCTCCTGATAGCTCGGGCCCTTGAGTCCTGGCAACATCCTCGTAAAACCTCTTTCCCTCTGATTATGCGCACTCATTATTGCAATAACAGGACGTTGCATTGTCGATAAACCGCCGTTCATCACAGATGGGGATGTTTAGAATTGCACAACGCTCAGGTTTGTTGACTTCCCGTCAGCGTCTGAAGCAATTGAAGCCTGATTGGGGCAGGCACTCCACCAGCAGGCGCAGTGGAGGACAAGCCCATGTCAGCATTAAACACGCTGAAGTGGAAATGGCGAAGGGCATCAGGCTCCTTGGCGTAAATATCATCAACGATCTATGGCGGACCAACCACACTGCAGACACAGCCAAGACGCCGCACCGACACCTGTACTTCATCAGTGGACTGAGGCAATTCGGCATGTCGCCAAACATTTGGTCAGGACAAGACAGTCTGAGCTATAGGCAGAGATTGAGTAGGTTGGGACTCTATTCCTTGGAGTGCAGGAGGATGAAGGGTATCCTTATAGAGCTCTATAAGGTCATGAGAGGAATAAATTGGGTGAACAGGGTCTCTTGTCCAGAGTAGGTGATTCGAGGACCAGACGACTTAGGTTTAAGGTGAAGGGGAAAAGATTTAATAAGAACCTGAGCGGTAACTTTTTGGCACAATGAGTGGTGGATTTGTGGAACAAACTGCCTGAGGATGTGGTTGAGGCAGGGACTATCCCATCATTTAAGGAGCAGTTAGACAGGTACTTGGATGGGCCAGGTTTGGAGGGATATGGACCAAAAGCTGGGACTAGTGTAGCTGGAACATGTTGGCTGCTGTCTTACTCTATCATTCTATTACTCTGGCATACCTCCAAGATTCACCATAAAATGCGCACTGTCTGTTTGCGTCACAGCTTGGTTTGGGAAAAGAGCGCAAGAAATTTCAGAGAATTGTGGATGAAGCCCTGACCAGACTCCATCTGCACTTATTTCTGTCTCGGAGAAGCAGACAACATAATCAAATACGTCCCACCCCGGCCATTCCCGTTTTTCCCTGCTCTTGTTGGGCAGAAGGTACAGAACCTTGGAAGGGCGCACTGCCAGTCTCAGGGGCAGCCTGCTCCCCTCTGTTATCGGGCTTCTGAACGGTCTTTCCATCAGCTGGTCATTAGGTGTTGATGGGTCTGTTCTTGTGCTGCACTGGTCTGTGTCTTGTTTTCTCTGTTGCGTGGTAGTTGAAGGTTATTTTTCTAACGAGAGAGAAGTTTACAGTGGACCTTACTTTACTTTAGACATACAGCATGGAAACAGGCCCATCGATCACCAATTCACTCCTTTTCTCGAGAGATGCTGTCAGACCCGTTGAATTCCTGCAGCTTTTTGTGTCTGTCATCAATTCACACTTATTCTCTGTTGTCCCATTTTCCCATCTACTCCCCACACACTTGGTGCTTTTACACAAGGCCAATAAACATACAAACCGGCATGTCCTTTGATTGTGGGAGGAAACCAGAACACCCGGAGGAAATCCACGAGGCCACAAGGAGAACGTGCAAACTTAGAACAGTCAGCAGCTGAGGTCAGGATCGAACCCGGGTCCCTGGCCTTGAGACAGCGGCTCTTCCCGCTGCTCCACAATACCTCAGAAATATTAAGCCTTCTCTTTCCAAATACCCCATACTGCCGCCAAGGCTTTCCGTTTTTTCTCTTGGCAGTTTATGGGCAGATTCACATTCCAATCGCCCATTGAACTGGAAAAACTAAAATAAAAACCCAGATGCTGAAAATCCAAAATGAAGACGCACAGTAAGATGCAAGAAATACTCAGAAGGTTGGTTAACGTTTGTAGAGAAAGAAACGGAATTAATGACTCAGGTTGAACACCATTGGTCATCAGTATTTGATTTGGAATGTAAGGTCTGTTTCACCTTGTTGTTGCTGCCTGACCTGCTGAGTATTTGGGGCCATTTTTGCTTCTATTGCACATTTTAAAGCCTCAACGTTTTAAGCCATGCATTTGGTTTGGGCTTCGGGTGTGGTAACAGGTGACAAAAGTCACTTATTAAACCAGATTCCCGCTGTTTCTGCAATTGTCAAAGTGAATTCTCAAAGTTACAGCTGGTCTGTGGTCGCACCGCGTGGCGTTGCTGCCATCTAGTGGCAGAACCAAGATGTGCAAACAGTCCTGTTCCCGATTAACAGAACACGGTTTGGTGCAGAGATACAGCACGGAAACAGGCCTTTCGGCCCCCCGAAGATAGACACAAAAAGCTGAAGTAGGTCAGCGGGTCAGGCAGCATCTCTGGTGAACAGGATTAGGAGACGTTTCGGGTCGAGACCCTTCTTCTGATTGGGAAAGTGAAACGAGATATATCGACAGTGGTACAAAGATTTTCAACAAACGAAAGAAAGATATGTGAACAAATAATGATGATAAACGAAGCAGGCCATTGTTGGCTGTGAGCTCGGTGAAAACGAGTTACAGGCAATGAAACTCACCAGGACGACAGTGAAACTAGTACAACGACCAGGGTGGGGGAGGAACTGAATCCACGACCACCATCGATCACCCGTTCACACCAGTTCTATGTTATCCCACTTTCTCATTCACTCTCTATACACCAGGGGCTACTTCACAGGGGCCAACTAACGTACAAACCCGCACGTCTTTGGGATGTGGGAGAAAAGCGGAGCAACTAGAGGAAACAGAGATTAACTTGGCATTGTACTGTTCCGCGTTCTATGTGGGCCGAAGAGACTGTTCTAGTTCTACATGGCCATCAACACCGAGAGACCCATTGTATCTCCCACTCCCAACATTCAGCTTTATTCTTCTGCCTTCCAGTAATTTCCGATTTCATTCCTCTCTCCTATTTACACATCCAGAGTCAGACCTTTCCCGCCCTCTTCCGAACGACATCAACACAAATTCATTCACTCTGATATAACAGACCTGTAGCTCTTGGAAATCCTCCTTCAGACCAAACAAGGGTCCCGACCCTGAAACGTGGTCTGTCCATTTCCATCCACAGATGCTGCCTGGCCCGCTGAGTTCCACCAGCACTTTGTTGATTTTTTTCCCCCGCACCCCGGCGGCATGGTAGCGCAGCGGTAGAGTTGCTGCTTTACAGCGAATGCAGCGCCGGAGACTCAGGTTCGATCCTGACTACGGGTGCTGCACTGTAAGGAGTTTGTACGTTCTCCCCGTGACCTGCGTGGGTTTTCTCCGAGATCTTCGGTTTCCTCCCACACTCCAAAGACGTACAGGTATGTAGGTTAATTGGCTGGGTAAATGTAAAAACAATTTTTTTTTTAAATTGTCCCTAGTGGGTGTAGGATAGTGTTGATGTGCGGGGATCACTGGGCGGCACGGCCTGTTTCCGGCTGTATATATATGATATGATATGATATGATACCCCCATTATACTTCCGCAGATTTCTTGTATCTACCATTTCCAATATTCACTTTGCTTTCGCTCACTGGACGGAATTTCCGATGTCATCCCCCCCCCCTCCTGTCTCCACCTGCCCTCCCCCACCCCCCCCCCCCCCCATAATCGCCTTTACGCCGCTGTTGAAGTCCACACCAACACCGCTGGTGCAGCGTTGTGACTCGGGGTGAGTTTAGGACCCGCCGCCCGCGGCTGCTGCTGAACCCGCAGAGCCCGCGGGAAGGGACATTGTTTCAATCTTTATATTATCACAAAAGTGTTTCTGTTCCGATGATGGACGCGGTTAACGCGTTAAAATGAACGGATCCACAGCTCTGATTCCACTTGCTCTTTATTTCTCTCTTCCCACATTTACATCCCCCCTGGTTTTATTTCCGCGCTCACTGGGGTTTTTTACGACGCGGAATTTGGGGATTAAATGGGAGCAGTTCAGCGCCGACCTGTTGTCCACCGGGTTTCTGCCCCACAGCCCCTGAGCCCCGCTCCTGACGCCGGTCCCGGGACCCGACCCTTTTACACACCCGGAGCGGAACCGGAGCAGATTCTCAGCCACTCGTCTCTATCCCGAGTCGCGAAGAAAGGATAAAGTTTCCCCGTGAATTTATTCCCAGTGAAGGTGTGGAGATGGTACTTGGTGCCCGCGTCGTAAAATGAAACTGTCCCGGACTCGTAACTGAGATAAACTCCCACCCTCCCGGGGATGGGACGGGCGGGGAGAGGGGATCGAGGGGAGGTGAGTGCTTCAAACGTGTCACCCCCCCCCCCCCACCAGATGCTCCAGACTCCATTCTCCGGGGTCAGTGTGACCGGTCCCTTCCTCTCCACAGACTCTGCGGCGACTCCCAGTCTCCAGCCCTCACTCCCCGCCACCTCCACCTCCCAGTAATGTCTCCCCGATGTGAACCCCTCCGATCCCAGCACACACACACAAGGCCGGACTGTAAACCTCTTCCCGGTGTCAGGTAGACTCCTCCGGGTCTCGGTCCATCTCACCCTCTTCCGATCCTCAGACACCTCGAGCCACGGACCCGCTGTTTCCACATCCAGGGGGACGGAGACTGGGGGGAGAAGCAGAGAGTCTGAGATTTAGGTTTTACTGGACCCAGCAGATTGGCTGAGAAGCTGCTGGAACTGGGGCTTAGCACCCCTCTGTGTGCCTGGGTCCTGGACTTTCTCACCGCCAGGCCCCAAGTGGTCAGTATGGGGGAACACACATTTAGCTCCCTCACCCTGAACATAGGATCCCCTCAGGGTTGCGTCCTTAGCCCCCTACTGTATTCCCTGTACACACATGACTGTGGGGCCAGGTTAAGCTCATACCCCATCATCAAGTTTGCTGATGACACTGTGGTGGTGGGCCGGATCTCCGACAATGATGAGAAGGCCGACCGGGAGGAGGTGGCTGATCTGGCACTCTGGTGTTGGAACAATAGCCTCCTCTTGAATGTCACTAAACCTAAAGAGCTGATTATGGACTTTAGAAGGGCCCAACATCCAAGGACGTACACGCCACTGGAGATAAATGCGTCTACTGTGGATAGGGTGAGCAGTTTTAAATACTTGGGAGTCCGCATCACAGAGGATCTGACATGGGCAACGCACATTGCAGCACTGGTGGGTAAGGCAAAGCAGCGCCTTTACCACCTTAGACAGCTGAGGAAATTCAGAGTGTCTCTGAGAATCCTTCAGTGCTTCTACTCTGGGGCTGTAGAGAGCATCCTGTCCGGTAACATTACAGTCTGGTTTGGGAACAGCTCTGCCCAGGACAGGATGGCCCTGCAGAGAGTAGTGCGTTCGGCAGAACGCACAATGGGAACTACACTCGCCCCCCTGCAGGACCTATACATCAGGAGGTGTAGATCGAGAGCAAGCAAGATTATGAGGGACCCCTACCACCCCAGCAATGGACTGTTCCAGCTGCTACGGTCAGGCAAACACAGCAGAGATCGGCGTTGCAACCTTTGCTGTTTATGTTATATGATCATAGCTTGGATGTGAATGTTGGAGGTGTGATTAGTATGTTTGGGGAGGAAGCACAAATTGTGGATCGTGGGGAAGGTTGTCAAAGTCTGCAGCAGAATGTAGGGTAATTATCTAAACCTTATTTGCATGCAGGGATATCAAATCACGAGAGTGCAGGTTTATATTGAGAGCAAAGAATTTAAAAGTATATCTGAGATTTAGGTTTTACTAGACCAAGTGGACCCGCTGGGCCAAACCTCTTCTGCATTGGTGCAGCACCCTCTCCTCCCCCCTCCCTCCCTCACTCTCCCCCCCTCTCTCCCTCTCTCTACCCTACCCCCTAGGAGATAGATTTAAACTTTAAAATGTGGAATAACTTAAAAATCATAACACCGATTTCAATGAAACTTCTTCCATTAGCACCAAAGGGATGACGGTGAGTAACGTGGGCTTCAAATCGTGATGCTATCGTGTACCGTTTTGGCTGTAGTTCCAGAACAAACAAACGAGAGGTTTAGTACATAGATTTACACTGAGAGTGGGTGATATCTGGAACATGCTACAGAGGAGGTGGTGGAGTGAGATATCATCAATATATTGGAGGTACTTAAATAGGTGATGTGCAGAAGAATGCCGATGGAATGTGGGCAAATCGATTCGTATAGCTGGGGAAAAGACGGCCATGGACACGATGGGCCGAAGGGCCAGACTCTGTAATGTACAACCACGGCTCTCAGCTCCAAGAGCACTGAATGACTGAGTCTCCACAGCCACCGGTGCAGGGTCGTTCCCCAGTCTCTGCGTGCAGTAATGTCTCCTTATCTCTGTGCTACACGGTGCAGCCCACATTCTGAGAGAGTGCCCGCTCTCCAGACCCCTCTGACAGGGGAACCATCCTCCCTGCATCCAGCCCACTGAGCCCTGTAAGAACTCTGTGTTTCACTTAGATCCCCTCTAATACACTGAAACACTCAAGTACACAGGCCTAGTCTACTCAATCTCACCCCACACATCAAACACATTGTCCTAGGTACAAGTATTGTTAATCTTTGCTGCATTCCCTCTGTGTCAAGTCTGTCAATTTATCGGTGCACAGGAGGAAAGGAACACAAGAAAACAGGAGCAGGATTAGGACCCACTCCTCAGGCTTGCCCCTCCATTCAATGTGATCATGGCTGATCTAAGCTGGCACCAATTCCTCTTCTGTGTGAGTTCCCCATAATCTTATATTTTCGATCTATCAAATATTTATTTGTAGCCAAATTGCACGTATCCAACATCTCAGCTTTTTACCACCACCCTGGGCACAACATGCCAGATATTCACTGCCCTCCGAGAGATGCAACTTCTACACACCGCATGGGAGGTCGCTCTGGAAGGTTGGATCTCATAGAATCCGGGGTGAACTAGCGGATGGAACACAACATTACCTAAAGGTCGCAGACAGAGGATGTTGGTAGAGGGTTGATTTTCAGACTGGAAACAGAGCCCACTGTTGTTCATTATTTATATGCACGATTGGGTGTGTATGTAGGCTGCACGGTTCGTCAGTTTGCAGATGGAAGTAAAATTGGTGACATTGTGGAGAGTGAAGAATGTTACCTGGGAGTAAATGGGATCCCTGTGAACTGGGCCAATGTGCTCAGGAACGGCAGGTGGGATTTATTCATGTGAAGGTGAGGCGATGCACTTTGCTGAGATAAACCAGGGCAGGACATACACAGTAAACGGGGAGCTTTATAGAACGGAGAGATGTCGGGGTGCAGGTACACAGTGCCATGGAAGATGCAACGGTGACGGGCAGGGAGGTGAAGAATGTGTTTGTCGCTCATGCTTTCACAGGTCAGGATATTAAATACAGCGTTTGACACAATGAAGTTGTTTGTAAATTGGAGAGGGTGCAAAAGGGTTTACGCCAATATCATCAGGTCTGAAGGGAGACGTTGGACAGGCAGGGACATTTGTCTTTGGAGCCCATCAGGGTGCTTTAAGAGTTGTGTATAAGATCTATATAATGTGCACAGATAAGGTGAATAGCCACAGTATTTTAGCCAAAGGTAGGAGAGTCTAAACCTAGAGTGCATCAGTTCAAGGTGAGAGTGGAAACAGTAAAAAGGAGCAGCTTTTTCAGTCAATGCGTTGTGTAAGTATGGAACGAACTGACAGATGAAATGGTGGAGGGAGGTACAATGACGACCATTTACAGACAGTTTGGTGGATACGTGGATAAGAAAGACGGAAGAATATGTGTCAGACTCAGGCAAGTGGGACAAGCTCGGTTGGGCAACTTGGTTGGCATGGTCGTGTCGAGTCAAAGGGCCTGTTTCTGTGTGACACAACTCTCTGACTTTGTGATGCTTTTC
Source organism: Rhinoraja longicauda (assembly GCF_053455715.1). Taxonomy (NCBI): domain Eukaryota; kingdom Metazoa; phylum Chordata; class Chondrichthyes; order Rajiformes; family Arhynchobatidae; genus Rhinoraja; species Rhinoraja longicauda. The sequence continues at coordinate 425,749 of NW_027601272.1, read as the reverse complement.
TGCAGCTATGTTTGGTGGTAGATCAAATCTTCAATTTCCCTTCAGTCCAAAATACCATTAATGCTTGCATCTACGCATTACTTAAAGATGTCAGAAACAAGAACAATGGAAAAGGTATAAGCTTTACGTTGCTTGATGGCATCAGATGCTTCAGCCAATACCGTGTTGTACAAAAAAGGAGTTTCAAACTTTTCAAGCAGCAAGTGACCATCTACCACCGACTGTGGTTTGGCTTCATCACCAACTCTGCAAATATTTAACAGCTGGTTATAAACTGGGCGTTATAAATAGATTGGGCTGTTCAACATAACAATAGACAATAGACAATATACAATAGGTGCAGCAGGAGGCCATTCGGCCCTTCGAGCCAGAACCTCCATTCAATGTGATCATGGCTGATCATTCTCAATCAGTACCCCTTTCCTGCCTTCTCCCCATACCCCCTGACTCCACTATCCTTAAGAGCTCTATCTAGCTCTCACTTGAATGCATCCAGAGAACTGGCCTCCACTGCCTTCTGAGGCAGAGAATTCCACAGATTTACAACTCTCTGACTGAAAAAGATTTCCCTCACCTCCGTCCTAAATGGCCTACCCTTATTCTTAAACTGTGGCCCCTGCTTCTGGACTCCCCCAACATTGGGAACATGTTTCCTGCCTCTAACGTGCCCAACCCCTTAATAATCTTATATGTTTCAATAAGATCCCCTTTCATCCTTCTAAATTCCAGTGTCTACAAGCCTAGTCGCTCTAATCTTTCAACATATGACAGTCACGCCATTCCGGGAATTAACCTAGTAAACCTACGCTGCACATCCTCAATAGCAAGAATATCTTTCCTCAAATTTGGAGAACAAAACTGCACACAGTACTCCAGGTTCGGTCTCACTAGGGCCCTGTACAACTGCAGAAGGACCTCTTTGCTGCTACATTCAACTCCTCTTGTTATGAAGGCCAACATTCCATTGGCTTTCTTCACTGCCTGCTGTACCTGCATGCTCCCTTTCAGTGACTGATGCACTAGGACACCCAGATCTCGTTGTACGTCCCCTTTTCCTAACTTGACACCATTCAGAAAATAATGTGCCTTCCTATTCTTACCACCAAAGTGAATAACCTCACACTTATCCACATTGAACTGCATCTGCCATGCATCCGCCCACTCACACAACCTGTCTAAGTCACCCTGCAACCTCATAGCATCTTCCTCACAGTTCACACTACCACCCAGCTTTGTATCATCTGCAAATTTGCTAATGGTACTTTTAATCCCTTCATCCAAGTCATTGATGTATATTGTAAATAGCTGCGGTCCCAGAACCGAGCCTTGTGGTACCCCACTAGTCACTGCCTGCCATTCTGAAAGGGACCCATTTATCCCCACTCTTTGCTTTCTGTCTGTCAACCAATTTTCTATCCATGTCAGTACCCTACCCCCAATACCATGTGCTCTAATTTTGCCTACTAATCTCCTATGTGGGACCTTGTCGAAGGCTTTCTGAAAGTCGAGGTACACCACATCCACCGGCTCTCCCCTGTCAATTTTCCTAGTTACATCCTCAAAGAATTCCAGAAGATTAGTCAAGCATGACTTCCCTTCGTAAATCCATGCTGACTCGGAACGATCCTGTTACTACTATCCAAAGGCTCCGCATTTTCGTCTTTTATAATCGACTCCAGCATCTTCCCCACCACTGATGTCAGACTAACTGGTCTATAATTTGCCGTTTTCTCTCTCCCTCTTTTCTTAAAAAGTGGGATAACATTAGCTACCCTCGAATCCACAGGAACTGATCCTGAATCTATAGAACATTGGAAAATGATCACCAATGCGTCCATAATTTCTAGCGCCACGTCCTTAAGTACCCTGGGATGCAGACCATCAGGCCCTGCTGATTTATCAGCCTTCAGTCCCATCAGTCCAATGTGGACTTTCTTCAGTTCCTCCGTCACCCTAGGAACTCTTGCCACGAGAACATCTGGGAGATTGCTTGTATCTTCCTTAGTGAAGACAGATCCAAAGTACCGGTTCAACTCGTCTGCCATTTCCTTGTTCCCCATAATAAATTCCCCTGCTTCTGTCTTCAAGGGACCCACATTTGCCTTGACTATTTTTTTCCTCTTTACATAACTAAGAAAGCTTTTACTATCCTCCTTTATATTATTGGCTAGTTTACCCTCGTACCTCATCATTTCTCCCCGTATTGCCTTCTTAGCTATCTTCTGTTGCGCTTTAAAAGAGACCCAATCCTCTGGCTTCCCAATCTTCTTTGCTATGTTATACCTCTTCTCTTTTATTTTTATGCTGTCCTTGACTTCCCTTTATATCTTACTCCCCTTAGAATCTTTCCTCCTCTTTAGGATAAATTGATCCTCCAATTTCTGCATTATTCCCAGGAATACCTGCCATTGCTGTTACACCGTCTTCCCTGCTAGGGCCTCCTTCCAGTCAATTTTGGCCAGCTCCTGCCTCATGCCTCTGTAATCCACTTTGCTACACTGTAATAATGACACTTGTGATTTTCCCTTCTCCCTCTCAATTTGTAGAGTATAACTTATTATATTGTGATCACTGCCTCCTAATGGCTCTTTTGCCTCGAGTCCCCTTATCAGATCAGGTTCATTACACAACACTAAATCCAGAATTGCCTTCTCCCTGGTAGGCTCCAGTTCAGTGGCGGCACGGTAGCGCAGCAGTAGAGTTGCTGCCTTACAGCGAATGCAGCGCCGGAGACTCAGGTTCGATCCTGTCTACGGGCGCAGTCTGTACGGAGTTTGTACGTTCTCCCCGTGACCTGCGTGGGTTTTCTCCGAGATCTTCAGTTTCCTCCCACACTCCAAAGACGTACATGTATGTAGGTTAATTGGCTGGGCAAATGTAAAAATTGTCCCTCGTGGGTGTAGGATATGTTAGTGTGCGGGATCGCTGGGCGGTGCGGACCCGGTGGGCCGAAGGGCCTGTTTCTGCGCTGTATCGCTAAATCTAAAATCTAAAGCTGTTTTAAGAATCTATCTCGGAGGCACTCCACAAACTCTCTTTCCTGGGGTCCATTGCCAACCTGATTTTCCCAGTCTACCTGCATGTTGAAATCTCCCATAACTACCGTAGCATTACATTTGCGACATGCCAATTTTAGCGCTTGATTCAACTTGCACCCTATGTCGAGGCTATTGTTTGGGGGCCTGTAGATAACTCCCATTAGGGTCTACTTACCCTTACAATTCCTCATTTCTATCCATACTGCTTCTACATCTCCTGATTCTATGTCACTCCTTGCAAGGGAGTGAATATCATTCCTTACCAACAGAGCGACCCCACCCCCTCTCCCCACCTGTTTGCCTTTTCTATACGTTGTGTACCCCTGAATATTCAGTTCCCAGCCCTGGTCCTCTTGTAGCCATGTCTCCGTGATTCCCACAACATCATACTTGCGAATGCCTAACTGAGCCTCAAGCTCATCGACTTTATTTTTTATACTTCGCGCATTTAAATACAACACTTTACCTTCGGTATTCACCTCCCCTCTCACACCTGTTACAATTTGCCCTGACCTTGCTCTCTTATCCCATCTAGAACTTCCCTTCCCATTTATTCAAGAGTCCTTTACAGTTTCTCATGTATTCGCTTCCCCTTTAACTCCATCTTCATATTCCCAATTTGTCAACCCCTCCCCCTCACTACTCAGTTTAAAGCCACACATGCAGCACCAGCAAACCTGCCTGCCAGAATGTTGGTCCCCCTGCTGTTAAGGTGCAATGTTACAATGAGGTGCAATGTTACAATGCTACAATGAGGTGCAATGTTACAATAAGGTGCAATGTTACAATAAGGTGCAATGTTACCAAACCTTACAATGTTTCCGTCAAGAGCATGTCCTACCTTCGCTTGCGACCAGCTTCCTCCTGAAAGAAATAAAACACAAATCTCAATTGACTGAGATGGACCGTCCTATTCCCGACAGCGGGAATTTGTCCACATTTCCACAACCCTCTGATAATTCCCATTCCCCAACTCTTATCACCGCTGTCATGCAGATAAAAAGCGGACATTGCCATCGAGACGTAGAACGAAGGGGGAAAGCATAAGGAATGTTCATGAGAATGACGCCATAACTGAGAGGATGGAACTCAATGCAAAGACTGGGCAGGTTGTGGGAGTTTATCTGGGGAAGATGTCAGGAATGATGAAATAATATTTACGTTTATCGGTGGATTTAAATGGGTGAGGATGAAATAATATCTCTAATCGATGGGAGAGCAAAAATCAAACCTGAAATGTAACGCGGTCTTTAACAAATACCGAAATGAATGCAGTCATGAGAACATGGACCTCACTTGCATTGGAGGGACTCAAGCCAACAGCAGAGATAATTTAAGGGCAAGTGGGATAATCACGTGAGCACTCCTGGAATTCGGGGTATTGTTACTGAGTGCGGTGAGTAGATGGGAGGGATTTTGAATGGAGCAGATATCTTGACTGGATAGGATGGGCTGAATGGCCTGTCTATGATGTAGAATGGGAAGTCATTCTATGGTGAACAAAGGTGGGTAAAACAAACAGAGCAAATTCCCCCAAGGTGACCGCCCACTGCTGATGGGAACCGGATGTAGATGATCAATCTGCTGTGTGCGCCACGTTCTAGATTTCAATGTTAATCCCCACACTGTGGTCATGGCTGATTTAGCTCAGGGCTGAACTCCTCCGCTTTGTCCCATTCCCTTTGATTTCAGTTCCCTGAACTTTCAAAAATGTATCTTCCTCTAGTATAAATACGTCTAACAGGTTAAACCTCTCAGAGTCTCTTGGTTGGAGAGTCCCAGAGATTTACTGCCCTCTGTCCATTCAGCGATCAGATATAGGATCACCCGTCGTAGTTTTAAACTCCACAAACACCTCTCTACATTCCGGCCAGGCAGTCCCGAGATCCCATAGATTATGCGGGAGACAATTTAGTTTGGGAACAACAACAGCTGGAACAAAAAGACCATTTACCCAGTTCTCCATTACTGGCAAAGGCAGCATTTATTTCTGAAATGTCACCACCATTTTGTGACTGTGCCCTTTCACTTCGCCAGAGTGTAGTGTCACCCCTCACCTTCAGAAACACCACATTGTCCTTTTGATCCATCTGTTGCTGCAACTTAAAGAGTTCCTCCTGAATAGATTTTAAATTCTCTTCGATCTCCCCAAGATTTTTCTTCATTGTTTTCAGAATCCTCTTCTCTTCCTCCCGGATATCTGCCAGTACACACTGCTCTTTCTCAGTGAGAATCTGGTGCAGTTCAGAAAACTGGGATGTGATCTTGGACTGAAGGTTGTGTGACTGTTCCTGTGAAATGAAAGGTGAAGATCAATATTTCATGTCACTGATTATGGTTCCTCACGTCTTTACTGGTGACATTTGGCCTGTGCATTTTTATTTGCTTTGGCAATTCAATAGTTTTTCTAAATGCTTCTAAAATATCGTGAGGGTAATCTTACAACCCATCAATCCTCTACCCCTAATGCAATTCCCAGCTGCCTATTCCTTCTCACGTGTCCATTAATTCCCATTTATCCATCCACCACCCCCTAGTGGGATGCCGCAAGGCTCATTGCTGGGACCGCAGTTATTTACAATATATATTAACGATTTAGACGAGGGAATTAAATGTAATATCTCTAAGTTTGCAGATGCCACAAAGCTGGGCGGCAGTGTGAGCTGCGAGGAGGATGTTGTGAGGCTGCATGGTGAGTTGGATAGGTTGGGTGAGTGGGCAGATGCATGGCAGATGCAGTAAAATATGGATAAATGTGACGTTATGAACTTTTGTGGCAAGAACATGAAGGCAGATTATTAGATTGGGTGTCCTTGTTCATCAGTCACTTAAAGTTAGGATGCAGGTACAGCAGGCAGTGAAAGTAAGCATGCAGGTAGAGCAGGCAGTGAAGAAACCTAATGGCATGTTGGCCTTCATTGTGAGAGGATTTGGGTTTTGGAGCAAGGAGGTCCTACTGCTGTTGAGACCACACCTGGAATATTGTGTGCAGTTTTGGTTTCCTAAATTAAGGAAGGACATTCTGGCTATTGATGGAGTGCAGTGTAGGTTCATCAGGTTAATTACCGGGATGGCAGGACTGACACATACTGAAAGAATTGGTCGACTGGGCTTGTATTCACTGGAATTTCGAAGGATGAGAGGGGATCTTATAGAAACATGTAAAATTCTTAAGGGGTTGGAGAGGTTAGATGTGGGGAAAAATGTTCCTGATGTTGGGGGAGTCCAGAACCAGGGGTTATAGTTAAAGAATAAGGGGTAGGTCATGATCATATTGAATGGTGGTGTTGGCTCGAAGGGCCAAATGGCCTACTCCTGCACCTATTTTTCTATTTTCTGTTTAGGACTGATATAATAATAATATATTCCTTTATTCGTCCCACACGGGTGAAATTTACAATGAGATGAGGACAATTTTTTCACCCAAAGAGTTGTGAATCTATGGAATTCTCTGCCTCGGAAAGAAGTGGAGGCCAATACGCTGGATGTTTTCAAGCGTTAGATGTAGCTATTTGGGCTCACGGAATCAAGGAATATGAGGAAAAAGCAGAAACGGGGATCTGAATTTGGATGATCAGCCATGATCATACTAAATGGCGGTGCTGGCTTGAAGGGCCGAATGGCCTACTCCTGCACCTATTGTCTCTGCAGCGCCCGAGGTCAGGATCGAACCCGGTCCCCAGAACTAGGAGACAGCAGCACTACTTGTGTCACTGCGCTGCCCTGTTATTATACACATCACAGGGATCAAACCTGCACAAGATCAGGAAATCGAAACGTAAAGCCTCACCAGAACTCCAGAAATCTTCTCTTTCTGTTGCTGCTCCATTTGCTGGATCCCTGATTTATCTTTTGTGAGACACTGGATGGAAGATTTCACCTGATCCTGGAATTGTGTTTGGGAATCAGAAAATTAAATGGTTAAACAGTAAAAATGCAATTAAACAATGATGCGATTAAAATGGTTTTGCTTTTACCTTGTGGTTTTCAACAGCTTCTTTAACCGGCATGAAGCTGTGAGACTTGTGTTCCCTCCCAGCTGCACAAACCACACAGATCAGCTTCTTATCAGTTTCACAAAACAGCTTCAGTTCTTCCTGATGTTCCTCGCAGTGAGGTTTACTTTCCTTCTCTGGAATTATTTTCCGATTCAGGCTCAGTGTTCGAGCTTTCTCAGCCAGTCTAACTAAGGCCCGATACACCCTGAGGGTGCGGTCTGTAAACTGCTCTCTACATTCCGGGCTGGAGTTTCTCTCCTCCCTGTCCCAACTCTGTGTGATACAGGAGCGGCAGAAGTTGTGCCCGCACTCCAGTGCCACCGGATCGATGAAGAAATCCAGGCAGATGGGACAAACTGCCTCCTCGGTCCAACTCTCGACCGAGTCTTTCGCAGCCATTGTAACTCCGCCACTTCCTGGTTCAGTGTTTCCCACTGCGCGCGCTGCCGTCTCCGGCAATGACCTTATTTGGCTGCAAGTGTTCAGTGTGAAGGTGTCCTGGCCACTTCCAACTAATCACTCGAGTGAGGGGTCAGTTAGACATTAAACCGGCCTGAATATAGACGAAAGCGGAGAGATTTCCCTGGGATTGTGTAAGGCAGGACAGAAAGGGACAGGGACCAGCGCTAAGGAGGTGTAACTGAGGAGGCGTTGCACCTGTTGGGCAGTGGAACCCGCCGCCCGCATCTGCGTTCACAGCCCGGGATCAGGATGGAAGTAATATTATTAAAACATATTTTAATCCACATCAGTTCACTCGTCTCTCGCGCTCCAGTCTTCAGGTGCATCTATATTTGGGTAAGCCGTGCATCATTTCATATTAAGGATGTCCAGTGTGGACTAATGTGTTCAGTTTTGTTCACTCTGCTGTATGAAGAATGTGGATAAATTGGAAAGGGTGTGGAGAATACCTATGAGGACGTTGCCAGGGTCTGAGGGCCTCACTGTAGGGAGAGATTGGGCAGACTAGGACCTTATTCCTTGGAGCGCAGGAGGATGAGGGGTGATCTTATAAAGGTGTGTGAGATCGTGACGGGAATAATCCCGGTTTTGGACATTGTTATTAACTGAAGGGCTGCAATCCCACAGGAACTGGTGAACTGCTGAGAGCGGCGCGGTCACTCTGCAAACCAGCGGGACAGTCCGGCTTCCGTCTTTCTTTCTCTCTTTCTTACTTTCGTTCCTTCCCTAAACTCAAATGAACACATTTACCATGCGGGAGATCGTGCACACATAAGCCGGCCGATGTGGCAACCAGATCGGAGCCAAGGAAATTATTGTATCCGAGACTTCTATTGTTGTAATTTTTTTAAATCCCCGGCGGTTTGCATATTAGGCTACTAAATTACATATTAGGCAACTAAATTTATGTCAGCTCTTCGTCTCCAAGAAGCCCTTCTTGCTTAAGTCCATACTCCGCCACCTCCAGTTTAAATTCCATTTGGAATATTTTGGAGGACCAAGAAACAAGAACTCGAGGCATCAACTAGAGGTTGGGGTGCGGTGGCGAGGCACCGATTTAATTATCGAACGAGGAATCCAGTGGCACAATCCAGGGACACAATGTAAATTATTTTTTCGCACCTTAAATACAGTTAATCGCCTCGAATACTTGAAAAAAATAAACTGTCTGAAAAACGATGAGCGCAACACTCTTATTTTGTTAAAGATCCAACTCGGTTGAAGATCAAATGTCCTTGGAAATGGCCGAGCGATCTACTCAGAGGGCAATTAGTGATGTGCAATAAATGCTGTTCGTGCCGCGACATCTACGTCCTGAGAAATTGATCACCGACTTACATTAATTCCTTAATAAGAAGGCTATGTTTTGTTTATTAAGAACAGCCTTGTATTAACTCACGAAGCTGATGAAAAGCAATGCAAATAATAGCACAATGTATTACTCAAGTTATTCAACAAGGTAGATCTTGCGGACTCTCCTTTTCATTTCTCTCGTCATACCGGATTGTGTTTCAGTCACCGCCACAGTCCTTTTATTCCAATAGACATGATACATATTCTAAAATAGATCTATTTTTGCTTTCAGCTCAATTAAGGGGTAGAATAATACAAATAGATTATAAGGCTAGATTGTTATCTGATCAATCACCATTATTAATGAAAATTACGATGCCAGAACAGTCAGTATATAGATGGAGACTCAACTCTTTACTATTGAAAAGGCAATACTTTTGTGATTTTATTCGAGGACAAATTGGATTATTTTTGGAAACAAATTTAAATTCAGTTAATGATAACTTTATTGTATGGGATGCAATGAAGGCTTATTTGAGAGGCCAAATTATAAGCTACTCGTCTAAGATAAAGAAAAACTATAGGAAGGAATCTGAAAGATTAGAAAAAGAAATCACCGTACTAGAAAAAGACTAACATAAAGCTTCTTCAGATACAAAAAAAATACAACTTGCAAATAAAAAATTTCAATACAATACTTTACATACTTACAGAACAGAAAAACTAATATTACGAACTAACCAAAGATATTATGAATTAGGAGAAAGAGCGCACAAGGTATTGGCATGGCAACTGAAAGAAGAACAAATATTAAGAACAATAAATTCAATTAGAACAGATCAAAACATTATTACTTATAAACCTAGAGAAATCAATGACGTATTTAAGCAATTCTACACTAATCTGTATCATTCTGAATCAGAAAAGGATGAATTTAAGATAAATAATTTTTTATCCAAGATAAAATTACCAACAATCTCTAATGAGGAGCAGATGGGACTAAAAGCCTCCTTTACTTTGAGAGAAGTGGAGGAAGTATTACATTCTTTACCAAGTAATAAATCACCAGGGGAAGATGGTTTCCCGCCTGAGTTCTATAAAAAAATTAAAGATTTGTTGTTACCAGTATTTATGGAAGTGATACATCAAGCGGAAAAAACTTCTACATTACCAGAATCCTTCTCAATGGCAATTATAACTGTAATTCCAAAAAAAGGGAAAGACCCTTTAAAAGCATCTTCTTATAGACCAATATCATTGTTGAATGCAGATTATAAAATAGTTGCTAAGCTTTTGGCAAGGAGATTGGCAGAATTTTTACCTAAGCTGGTTAAAGAGGACCAAACTGGATTTGTAAAAAAAGGAGATTATCTGATAATGTAGCAAGATTTATAAGTATTTTACATTTAGCACAGAAAAGAAAGGAATTAAGTGTAGCAGTTGCTTTAGATGCTGAAAAGGCGTTTGACAGGTTAGAATGGGATTTTTTATTTAAAGTATTAGAAAAGTATGGATTGGGAAATGGTTTCATTAACTGGGTAAAAGCCCTTTATAAACAACCTAAAGCCAAAGTGGTGACAAATGGCCAATCTTCTCAATCATTTAATTTGGAAAGATCTAGTAGACAGGGATGTCCCTTGTCACCAGCTTTATTTGTATTGGTTATTGAACCTCTGGCAGAACTAATAAGATCAGATTTAGACATTGAAGGACTTAAAGTTAATCAGGAAAATCACAAAATTACTTTATTTGCAGATGATGTTTTAATTTGTCTTACTAGGCCATTGGAATCCTTAAGAAAATTATATTTCAGACTGGAAGAATACGGGAAAGTATCAGGATACAAAATTAATAAAGATAAAACTGAAATAATGCCTCTTTTTGAAGGTAATTATGATCAATGTAAAAGCGAAAGTCAGTTTAAATGATAAAAAGAAGGCATGAAGTATCTAGGGGTTAAAGTAGATAATAAGTTAAATAATCTGTATAAACTAAATTATAAACCACTCATTAAAAAAATAGATGAGGACTTGAAGAAATGAATGAATCTTCCAATTACATTGCTCGGGAGAGTGAACTGTATTAAGATGAATATTTTTCCGAGGATACAATATTTATTCCAAACCCTGCCTATACCTTTAACAAATAATTTTTTTCAAGAATTGAATGAATTTGTGAGAAATTTTGTTTGGAAAGGTAAAATGCCTATGGAAAAATTAACATGGAAATTTGAATTAAGTGGATTGCAATTACCAAATTTTAAAAATTACTATTTGGCAGTACAAATGAGTTTTATTTCATCCTTTTATCAAGAGGGTGGAAAAACAGCATGGGTTAAAATTGAGATGGATAAAATAAAAGAACTATGCCCAGAAGAATTTATCTATAAATGGGAAGCGAAGCTATTAGTTAAGGATCAAGAGTTACCTTTGCTAACACATTTAATTAATATATTGTTAAAAACAGTTAAAGCTAATGATAAAATATTTTTTCTAACAGCTAAAAGTACATTAGTAAAAAATAGACTACTGCCGTTTGCTTGGAATAATCAAATATTACAAGTCTGGGAACAGAAGGGTATTAAACATATAGGAGATTGCTATGAAGTAAATAATTTTTTGACATTTTCTCAATTGAGAAACAAATATCAAATCCCAGGGAATAGTATTTTTTTCTATTATCAACTACAATCTTTTTTAAGGGAAAAGTTAGATAATTCAATGTTTCTATTTCAAACTAAAGGAATTGAATCCCTGATTCAGGGCAATGGAACTAAAAAAATTATATCTTCAATGTATAAATTATTACAAAAATCTAGTCCAAAGATAGGAATTCAAAAATCAAGACAAAGATGGGAAACAGATCTGAATATTAGCATTGATGAACCAAGTTGGGAAAGATTATGTTTAGAAAGTATGAAAAATACTATTAATGTGAGATATTGTTTAGTACAATATAATTTTTTACATCAATTACATTTAACTCCGAAAAAATGAAACAATTTAAATCCAAATTTACCTGGAATTTGTTTTAGATGCAACCAGGATGTGAGTACTTTTTTACACTCCACATGGGCATGTCCGAAGGTAACTCCTTTTTGGAAAGCCCTAAAAAACTTTTTGGAACAATTGATGAATAAGACCATACCATTGGATTCAAGGTTGTTTTTACTGGGAGATACTAAAGGAATATTACCAAGGTTAATTTTAGATAAATATCAGGAAAGATTTCTCAAAATAGCAATAGCAATAGCAAAGAAATGTGTAGCGGTCACTTGGAAAGATCACAATGAAATAGGAATTGAAAGATGGTTTGCAGAAATGCGTAGTTGTATCCCATTAGAAAAAGCTACTTATAATCTGAGAAATAGATATGATTTATTCTTGAAACTTTGGAACCCATTCACTTTAAAACTAGGATTAAGAATTGGAAATAATACAGAACAATACATGTATAATCGAATTTATAATGTACAATCGAATTTATAATGTAGGTATCATTTGGGTACGATAAGCAGTAAAATGTATGTATTTTGTTAAATTTAAATTAAATTAATTTAAAAAAAATATATATATTTATTTATGTAGGATTAGGATTCATAACTTTATCTAATACAATCTGCATTTTGGAATATGTAGCAACTTAAATAAATGTAGGGAGTCAGAGAGAGAGAGAGAGAGAGAGAGAGAGAGAGAGAGAGAGAGAGAGAGAGAGAGAGAGAGAGAGAGAGAGAGAGAGAGAGAGAGAGCGAGAGAGAGAGAGAGTAGAGAGAGAGAGAGAGAGAGCAGAGAGAGAGAGAGAGAGAGAGAGAGAGAGGAGAGAGAGAGAGAGA
>NW_027601272.1:380014-412626 GCF_053455715.1 Rhinoraja longicauda | reverse complement strand
AGCACCCTGCCCCAACCTGCATCAATGGGGACAATGTGGAAATGGTGTTGAACTTCAAATTCAATGGCATTAATATGACCAATGATCTGACGCGCACCGACCATGTTTAAGCGTCAGATAAGAAATCACATCACCAGGAATCTGAGGAAATTCGGCATGTCTCCGATGATTCTTACACACTTCCGGGTTCGGTGCTGGGCCCATTGCTGTTTGACGTCTATATCAATGATTTGGATGAGAATATACATCACTAGTAAGTTTGCAGATGTCACTAACTTGGTACTATTGCAGATAGCGAAGATGGTTGTTAAGAATGACAGCAGGAATTTGATCAGTTTAGCTTTTCGGCTGAGGAATTGTTGATGAAGTTTAATGCAGATAAGTATGAAGTTTTGCATTTTGGGAAGTCAAACCAGCACGCGGGTTACATAATGAATTGCAGGGCTCTGATGAGCGTTGTAGTGAAGAGGGATCCAGCAGTGCAGGTACACAGCTCCTTGAAAGTGGCTTGACAAGTAGACAATGTGGTCAAAAAGGCATTTGGCACATTGGCCATCATCAATCACAGTATTGAATATCGATGTTGGGAGGTCATGTTGCAGTTGTACAAGACATTGGTTGGGTCTCAGAGTATTGTGTTCCGTTTTGGTCATCCTGTTGGAGGAAAGATTGTGTTAAGAAGGAACCGAAACAGAGCAGATTTACTCGGATGTCGCCAGCACTCGAATATCTGAGCGATACAGAGAGGTTGAGGAGGCTAGGACTTTATTTATTGGAACGCAGGAGGATGCAGGATGATCTTTCGGGGTACACAAGATCATGAGAGGATTAGATTGTGTCAATGCACAAACCTTTTAATCAGAGTAGGGGAATCGAGGCACACAACTACATAAAACTACATAAAACAAGGCACACAACTACATAAAAGTTAACATAAACATCAACCACAGCGGATTCCCCGTCTGAGTATATCCTGTCTTTTTCTTCTGTTTTAGAAGCGCGGCAATTTCTACGATCTGCTTTACATTAGCAACGATTTTACAGTGTTGCTCCTCCTATTCCCTCTTCTCACCTCCTCTTTGTTCAGTTCATTTGTTGTTAACAACCATTCATCACCTTCTCCTGTGTACCAGCCTCGGCTCCAATTTTAGTCTCCATCAGAGTACGAAATTTTGAGAGGGACGGACAGAGTTGACGTGGGTAGGCTTTTCCCTTTGAGAGTGGGGAAGATTCCAACAAGGGGACATAGCTTCAGAATTGAGGGACAAAGGTTTAGGGGTAACATGAGGGGGAACTTCTTTACTCAGAGGGTTGTGGCTGTATGGAATGGGCTTCCGGTGGAAGTGGTGGAGGCTGGCTCGATTTTATTATTTAAGAGTAAATTGGATAGGTATATGGATAGGAGGGGATTGGAGGGTTATGGTCTGAGTGCAGGTAGATGAGACTAGGTCAGGGAAAATGGTCGGCGTGGACTGGTAGGGCCGGACAGGCCTGTTTCCATGCTGTAGTTGTTATATGTTTGTTATATGTTATAACATTACATCTCTAGTCATGGTTCTTACTCACCTCAAATCATTTGGTTAGTTAGCGTATGTAAGGTTTGTCTGTGTCACGGGTACTGTTGTCCAGTGGAATTATTTGTTTCACTTGCTACCAGCTCTTTTCAGATGTATCATATATATTTGCAAACAGTTCAATCTTGTACAATAGATAGAGCAAAGAGGAAGATACACAAGCAAACTATAGTTCATGATATTGAATATCATGCTGCATATCGTATTTTAATTTCTTCAAACCCTGATTTATCTGTAAATTTGTAAGAATGAAAAACATCTGCGCACGTCGCATTGCATAATTCCGCTGCTGGCTGTGCGCGCTTTCATGCATGTGTACTTTCTGCCGACAGGAGCAGGGAGAAGAAGGAATGGTCTGAGTATTGATTACATTGGCCGCTTTCCGAGGCAGCGTAAAGTGTAGATGGAATCAGTGGTGAGAAGTCTGGGCTGTGTGATGGACTGGGCTACATCTACATATCTCTGCAACTGCTTGCGTTCCTAGGCACAGCTTTTCCCAAAACAAGCTGTGATGCAGCCCTACATAATGCTTTCTATGGAGCATCTATAGAAGTTTGGAAGAGTTACTGGAGGCATGCCAATTTTTCTCTAGCTCTTCGGTATAGAAAGGGGTCTGGGGGCTTTCTGGCCTGTTGTATCCATGTGGCTGGTCCACGACATATCTTTGGTAATATTAACTCGAAGAAACGTGATGCTCGCTACCATTTCCATTTCTGCATCATCGGTGCTGATTGTGGCACGCACTTCAACATGTTTCCTGAAGTCAATGACTAGCTCTTGCTGACAGTGAGGGAGAGCTTATTGTCCTGATACCACGTTTCTTCGTTGTCTATCTCCAACGGGAAACACAGGCACACACGCACAATGCCAAGCTCAGGTTTGTTTAGACATTCAATCATAATTATCACACTGGTCTTGGTCTCATATACATTTCCATAACTGGTCATATCAGTTTTCCATATTGTCCATAAAAATATTCTTCCCAAAAGACGTTAGTGCGCCTTCGGGTTGTTGCTTCCGTGTGTTTGATCCAGGATAGGCCTTGATAGTATTAACACCAAGGGGAAATGTCAAACATTTCCACTTCTGCACCATTGATGCTGATTTGGCATGTATTGTACCTTGCTTCCTGAAGTCAATTACTAGCTCCTGTACCCTTCCGAAATCGAGGGAAAGATCATTGTCTTGGCACCATGTGTCTTAGTTCTATATCTCCTTCCGGTACTCCCTATTGTCATTCTTCCTGATTAGACCCACTACGGTGATGTTGTGTGAAAACCTGTAGATGTAATTAAAGATAAATCTGTCCGTGCAGTCGAGAGTGCAAAGGTAGTATAGCTGGGGACTGATGACGCATCCTTGCAGGGCACCGATGTGGAGAGTTATTATGGAGGAGATGGTGTCCATTATCCGCACTGTCTGTGGTCCTTGGGCATTAGAGCCTTGGAAACAGTGGCGGAGGCGAGCAGATTCCTAGGTCTCGTAGTTTGGAGATAACAGCCACCCCTTCCCCAGCAGGCACAGGTACACACCGTCACACGCACAATGCCTAGCTCAAGTATGTTTGGAATACAAGATCATAATTACAATCTATTCTTGGTTTCATGTTCATTTCCACCCAGGTCACATTAGTTTTCATTTCCCTATTTTTCACAAAGATCTTCGCCCCAACCCTGTCTGCATTTCATAAATGGTCATTCTTGTTTTCTGGGGTAGATAATACTGTCTACGATTCAGATACATTACAAGAATATTTTACATCAGTCACTCCAAGGTGAATTCTTATCCTAAACGATAATCCGAACGTGATCATCCATAGGCGACTGTAATTCTCTCAACATCTATCCTGCAAAGTTCTCGCAGAAGTCTCGATGTCGGGGTCAATACATTCACTTATCGGTCTTAAGAGCTGCGCAGAATGGATGATCTGATCAATTGTTCGCCTTTGGATGATCTGATCAATTGTTCGCCTTTGGATGATCTGATCAATTGTTCGCCTTTGAGAGCGACGGATAAGTCACGAATTCTGCCTCTGCCCCGAGTCGAAGGTAAATATCCCGTTCTTTAAAAGAGATAGTGCCAGGCCATAATATTCTGCGGACTATGTTCTGGTAAATGGGATTTAGTAAATGGACAGCATACACACAGACAGTTTTTCGGCCTATGTCTATGCTGTGTGACTCAATGGCTATTGGGCCAGTGTGTGCACGTTTCTCCACACATGGTATCGCCGTCAGTAGTTATAGCAGGGTTCACCACTATTTCCTTGTATGGGCAACTCGGCAGTTGCAATAGACAGCCAGGATTGGTTATTGAATTACCTTTATTGTCATTCAAAATAAATTGAACGAAAATCATTTGCCACGCAGCCACAACAGTACAGAGTAAAAGACGCAAGACACACAATTTTAACGCAAACATCCATCACAGTGACTCCTCCAGACACCCCCTCACTGTGATGGAAGGCAAAAAAAACTTCTCTCTTCCCCCATGCTTCTCCCACGGACAGATAGTTCGACCTCTGCCGAGGCGACCGAGGTTTCCGACAAGGAGATGGAAGGTCCCGCGGCCGAGCCGTGCCGGGCGATGGAAGGTCCCGCGGCCGAGCCGTGCCGGGCGATGTACCGAGTTACAACGAAAAGCGTGGTTTTGCGTGCCATCCACTCAGATGAGTCATACTATACATGGGCACAACCGACAATTTCTTGTCGTCTCGGGCAGAACTATATCCAAACCAGGCTGTGATGCATCACGACCGTGTGCTTTCAATGGTGCATCTGGAGATGTTTCTGGAAGTTTCGTCCGACTCCTCCGGAAGTCGAGTGTGTCTTCTTGGTTGTGTTATCTGTGTGGTTGATCGAGTAAACATCGGTGGTAATATTTACCGCAAACAACTTGGGTCGCAACTATTTCCAATTCCGCGCCATTAATCCTGATTTACGCATATACTCCACATTGCGTCCAAATTGCTCCACATTGCGTCCAAACAACTAGCCCCTTCCTCTTGATGACATTGAGGGAGAGCCTATTGTTCTGACACAATGTAAGTAAGCTCACTATCTCTTTCCTAAACTCCTCCTCATCATTGTCCCTGATCCGGCCCATCACAGGGTTGTCGTCAGTAAACCCGTTGACGAAATTAGAGAGAACAGTGGAGAGTGTGAAGAGAGAATCGTAGGGGACCGATATATCATCCTTGCAGGGCGCCGGCGTTGAGAATCTTTATGCAGGGGATGTTGTCACCTATCGCCACTGACTGAGGTCCGTGGGCCATCGAGCCGAGGAAGCAGTGGCCGAGGGCGGAACACATATCTAGGCCCTGGACACAGGTACGCACGGCCACACTGCCGCAACCCCCCTCCCCATCCTACACTGCGGACACAGGCGCACACGTCCACACGGCCACAAACCCCTCCCCTCACCACCCTCCACTGCGGACACAGGTACACACGACCACAAGGCCACACCACCCTTCCCCACCCCCCGTCCCCACCCCCCACCCACCCCCCACTGTGGACACAGTTACACACGGCCACAAACCCCTCCCCTCCCCACTCCCCATTGTGGATACAGGTACACACGGCCACAAACCCCTCCCCTCCCCACCCTCCACTGCGGACACAGGTGCACACGTCCACACGGCCACTAACCCCTCCCTCCCCACCCCACCCCCACTGTGGACACAGGTACACACGGCCACACGCACATAATGTCAAGCTCAGGCCTGTGCTGGCCTTTACTACCATAATTATCCAACTGATCCTGGTCTCGAGTTAGTTTCCATACCTTAGTTTTCAGTTCCTTCTTGTGCATAAGGAACTTCGCTCCAACCCTGTTTGTATTTCACAAAATGTGCATCAGCGTTTTTTGGGGTAGAGGGTAATCGAGATTCCGATATATCCGAGAGAGTGAATTACATCCCTTCTCAGTCATTCCAAGGTGAATTTATATTCTGAGCTTCTGATCCTAACATAATCATCCATATGCCCGTTGCTTAATGGTCTGAAGATCTATCCGGTTAGGGCAAGTCCCACAAATCAATGGCAATAAATTCACTTGGTGGTCTTACAAAGTAAAGGATCTAATCCATTGTTGGTCGTCTCAGAGCCACTTTATGTTTGGGATAAATCTAGACTTCTGACTCTACACCGATTCAAAGGTAAGTATCACATTCTTTAACACAGAGAGAGACAGGGCATAATATTCCGTGGATCAAGTGCTAGTAAATGTGATTGAGTATTTGGATAGCATTGACAAGGAGATTTGTTGGGCCTGTTTCTCTGCTGTATGACTATGACTCCTGGTCCAGTCTCTGTACGTTTCTCCGCATGTGGTAGCGCCGTCATTAGTTATAGCAGGACTGTATTGCCATTTCCTTGTGTGTCCGAGATGGGAGGGAGAGGAATTTATTTCCTGGAGCGAAGTAAGCTGAGGGGGTAGTGATATGAACACGTGTAAAATCATGAGATGAATAGATAGGATGAATGCAGACTCTATTATGCAGGATGAATAATCAAAAATCAGATGTAGGTTTAAGTTGAGAGGGGCAAGATTTACTAGTAACCTGTAATGAAGTCTTGACGCAAAGGGGGTGCTGGGAACATGGTAAGAACTTTGATAAGATCATTCACTTCTGACATTACATGTTTTTCCTTTCTGGACGGACGTCATCTGAGTCTCCTGAATGTATTTACTCCTGTATTGCAGATGCCCGCAATGATTACGGCCCACTATACGGTATCAGGTGTTTTCGTGTGAACATCCTCCTGTGCCCACTCCTCACCTTGTCTTCGCATTTGTCCAGCAGTTAATTTGTGATTAACCCACGTCCAACACGTTATTTTGTGTATCAATACTGTTTGCGTTGCATGGACAATCTTAGTAGCCATCATAGTTGTTACTTATGTCAGATCATTAGCTTAGGTGAGGTTCGGCTAGGTCTATTTTTGTCACATGTTCCGAGGTTCAGTGAAAAGCGTCGCTTTGCACGCTGTCCATTCAGTTCAGATATGCCATACATAGATACAATAAGTTAATGTCCTGCAGATGGAGCGAGGAGGAAGATACAGAATGCAGAATATTGTTGGCTATTTCCATTAATCCCTGAATTGTCCGTGTATTTGTGAGAATGAACAACATTTGCTCAAGCCACGTTGCTTAATTCTGCTTTCCATCGAACCGGACAAGTGCAGTTGGAGATTTCGAGTTATGCGAAAACACAAAGCAATGAATTTGTTTAAAACATGTTATTTAAGTCTGCTGAAGTGTACGTCTGGAACAATGGATGATGCAATGCTTCTGTCAGCCATGAAACATCCCGCTGGGATCGCGTTGCTGCAAACAATTGAGATGAGAGGCGTTTTAGGTTTTAGATTCAGGTTTCAGTTTATTATTGTTACAGTGCCGAGCTACAGTAAAACCCTTTGTTTTGCATGGTATCCAGACACATCACATATATCATATATAGACAGTAGCATTTCAAACTCGAGGACATAAGATGGTGGAGATATACAATACAATACAATACAATATATCTTTATTGTCATTGTACCCAGGGGTACAACGAGATTGGGAATGCGCCTCCCATACGATGCAATAATTTAAGTAATTTCGACAAAAGCAACCCAACGAAACGAAACAATTGTAACAGTTTTAGACAGGGTAAAGTGCAAGTTGATCTATGCGTTGTGGCCATCCGGCTCAGCAGGACCGGTTCATCGCAGCTATGGCCCTGGGGATGAAGCTGTTCCTGAGTCTGGAGGTGTGGGCGTAGAAGGCCTTGTATTGTCTGCCCGATGGAAGGAGTTCGAAAAAAAACTGTTGCAGGGGTGTGAAGAGTCTTTGTGGATGCTGGTGGCTTTCCTGAGGCATCGTGTGTTGTAGATGCCCTCCAAGTCTGGTAGCTGTGTTCCGATGGCCCTCTGAGCTCTATGGACTACCCGCTGTAGAGCTTTCCTTTCTGCCTCCGTGCAGCAGAGGTACCACACAGGGATGCCATGCGTAAGGATGCTCTCTATGGTGCAGCGGTAGAAGGTCGTCAGCAGCTGTTGGGGTAGACCAGACTTTTTCAGTGTTCTTAGGTAGAACAGTCTTTGTTGTGCCTTCTTGACCAGCGCAGCAGTGTTATTGGACCTTGATAGGTACTCCGAAATGTGAGTGCCCAGAAACTTGAAGCTGGACACTCTCTCCACACTGTCCCCGTTGATAGAGATCGGGGCATATTCCCCGTTATGTGACCTACGGAAGTTGATGATCAGCTCCTTGGTCTTGGTGGTATTTAGGGACAGGTTGTTGTCCGCCAGGTTCTGCACCTCCGCTCTATAGTTTGTTTCATCCCCGTTGGTGATAAGCCCGATCATCGTTGTGTCGTCTGCAAACTTGACAATGGTGTTGGTGTCGAATGCAGGAACACAGTCGTGTGTGAAGAGGGAGTAGAGCATGGGGCTCAGAACAGCCGTGTGGTGTGCCGGTACTCAGGGTGATAGTGGAGGACAGGTGCGGGCCTATTCTCACTGCCTGCGGTCGTTCCAGCAGGAAGTCCAGGATCCAGTCACATAATGACGAGCTGAGGCCTAGCTGGTGGAGTTTGGTGATGAGCTTGGTGGGGATGACCGTGTTGAAGGCGGAGCTATATGGAATCACATAGAAAATGAATTGCAAGGGGAGGTATTTGAGGCGAAAATTGTGACAAGGACAGTAAGACTCCTTCATGAATCGGAAAGATTTAGAGTAATATGGATGAAAGATGGAGATGAGGGATTAGTGTACATGGGGCACATTGGTGCGCATGGGCAATCTGGCTAGAAGGCCTGTTACCGTGCTGTTGGATTGAATAACTCTATGACAAGAGATAGAGCAATGTGGAAGATACAGAGTGCAGTATATAGTTCGAAGCATTGGTACGTATTGCAGTGCATCATTTCAGTACGTATTGCAGTGCATCATTTCAGTACGTATTGCAGTGCGATAATTTCCAGTATCCGCAAATATTGCAGGTACGTATTGCAGTGCGATCATTTCGAGTATCCGCAATGACAGGGGGTATTTCGCTTGGGCAGCTTACACCCCAGCGGTATGGACATTGATTTATTTAACTTGACTTCCCCAACATCGGGAACAATCTTCCTGCATCTAGCCTGTCCAACCCCTTAAGAACTTTGTAAGTTTCTATAAGATCACCCCTCAATCTTGTAAATTCCAGTGAGTACAAGCCGAGTCTATCTAGTCTTTCTTCATATGAAAGTCCTGCCATCCCAGGAATCAATCTGGTGAACCTTCTCTGTACTCCCTCTATGGCAAGAATGTGTTTCCTCAGATTAGGAGACCAGAACTGTACGCAATACTCCCGGTGTGGTCTCGCCAATGCCCTGTACAACTGCAGCAGAACCTCCATGCTCCTATACACAAATCCGCTCGCTCTGAATGCCAACATACCATTCGCTTTCTTCACTGCCTGCTGCACCTGCATGCCTACTTTCAATGACTGGTGTACCACGACACCCAGGTTTCGTTGCATCTCCCCTTCTCCTAATCGGCCACCATTCAGGTAATAGTCTGCTTTCCTGTTCTTGCCACCAAAGTGGATAACCTCACATTTATTCACATTATACTGCATCTGCCATGCATTTCCCCACTCACCTAACCTACCCAAGTCACGTTGCAGCCTCCTAGCATCCTCCTCGCAGCTAACACTGCCACCCAGCTTCGTTTCATCCGCAAACTTGGAGATGTTGTATTCAATTCCCTCGTCCAAATCATTAATATATATTGTAAATAGCTGGGGTCCCAGCACTGAGCCTTGCGGTACCCCACTTCAGATACTTCGTCTCTCGCTCTCTTTCCCCTCCCCTTCGCAGTACTCCCACTGTCTCCCTGTCTCCTACTGCATCCTATCTTTGTCCCGTCCCCTCGCCACACATCCGTCTGAAGAAGGGCCTCGACCTGAAACGTTACCTATTCATTTTCTCCTGAGATGCTGCCTGACCCGCTAAGTTATTCCAGCATTTTGATATACCTTCTGATATCCGTAATGGTGTAGAGGCGAATTGAACAGTACCCTAGTATATGGTGGGACCGTTCAGAACACGGATAACAAAGGACAATAAGCTACTGCTTTATCCGGTAGTGTTCGCTGAAAAGCTTCTATACCTTTTGCATGACTTGAGTAGGGGAAAGAAGAACTGACAGGTTTGGACAATCCTTCGATTACGTTGGCCGTTTTCTTTTCGAGACAACGTGATGTGTAGATGGAGTCAATGGTGGAACGTTTGGTCCGTGTGATGGAGTAACCTACATTTATAACTCCCTGCAATTTCTCGCCTTCTAGACAGACATGTACCCGATACAAAATGTGGTCCAACCCGACAGTAGGCTGTCTGCGGTACCTCCCGATTACGCTGTAATAGTTACTGTTGACATGTAACATTTCCTCAGACTCCACATGAAGTAGAGGCGTTAGTGCGTCTTCTTGGATGTCGCAGCAATGTGCTTGCCCGGCGATAGAGTGTTGGTAAGTGTAACGCATGCAACTTGTTCTCAACTATTTTCAATTCCATACAATTGGTGCAGATTTGTGCCTGTACTCCAGGTAAAGGAGGTATAGCAGTGGACTGAAAACGAATCCTTGCAGGGCTCCGGTGTTATTCTGGAGGAAGTGTAACCTGTCCTCACTGACTGAGGACTGTTGCTGCTAAAATCGAGCATTAAGGGGTAGAGTAGGTGGAGATGTCTCTGTCGCTGCGTTTCTAGAAGATCAACACTCCAACCCCTATCACATAGACGTACACTGCTGAATGCATAATGTAAAGAGCGAGGCGATTCCTATTTTCAATATTAAAAGGGAACTGACCTGGGACTTATATTAATCCATAGCTGGTCACATTAGTCTTCATTTGCCTATTGTCTACAAACACATTTAACCCAGCCCTGTTTGAACGTAATGAGTTATCATCACTAATTTTCGGTCGAGTGTGTGCGCGTTGCTCCATTTATGGGGTATCACCGTCACTAGTTAGAGCAGGGCTTCGCTACTCTTTCATTGTATGGGCTGAGCTATAGGTAGAGATTAGGACGTTATTCCTTGGAGCGCAGGAAGCCGGGTGGAACTGTAAAGGTGTGTAAGGGTAATAGATGGGATGAATGCGCAGTCTTTTACCCAGCACGGGGAATCAAACACCAGAGGTTTATGGTGGGAGGGGAAGATTTACAAGGAACCTGACGGGAAGACTTTACACTCAGACGGTGATCCGTGCATAGAACGAGCTATCAGAGGAGATCGGTGAGATTTGTTGATTCGAAGCTGGCATTTCTACAGTCACAACGTTTGCAAATATAGCTGCCATCTCGAAAGTAGCAAGAGATAAATAGGTGACTAACTTTCGTTATTTGTGTGGCACAATAAATGCTTGTCAGGAACTGATTCGGCAACAATGTTCAGGTGCGCTGAGGCACCATTTTACATTCTAATGCAGAATGCGGTCCCACACCACTGTTTGCGTGCTTGTATTTTGCGACACGATATCACATCGTACATTTGCTTCACAAACATCGGAGCTTTGACAAGGTCATCCATTTGTGACATTAGATGCTCTTCCTCGCTCCACTGGTGTCTTCTGAGTCATCTGAGTATTTCCTATTTACCTCTTGTATGTGTCGATGCCCGGCAATTACTTCGGTCTGCAATGTAGGAGCAGCATTTTTACTATGTTACTCCCCCTGCCCCAGTCTTCACTTTCTCTTCGCATGTTCCCGATCCAAAATGTGGTCCAACCCGACAGTTTGCTGTCTACGGTACCTCACGAGAACACTGTAAGAGTTACTGTTGACAGGCAACATTTCCTCAGACTCCACCTGAAGTAGAGGTATTAGTGTGCCTTCTTGGATGTCGCATCGATGTTCTTGCCCCGCGACAGATTGTTGGTAAGTGTAACGCATTCAACTTGTTCTCAACTATTTTCAACTCCAAACAATTGGTGCAGATTTGGGCCTGTACTCCAGGTAAAGGAGGTATAGCAGTGGACTGAAAACGAATCCTTGCAGGGCTCCGGAATTATTCTGGAGGAAGTGTAACCTGTCCTCACCGACTGAGGACTTTTGGTGCTAAAGTCGAGCAGTCAGGGGTAGAATAGGTGAAGAAACCTCTGTCCCGACGTTTGGAGATAATACGCACTCCATCCCCGATCAGATAAAGGTACACTGCTGAATGCATAATTTAAAGCGCGATGCTGTTCCTATTTTCAATATTAAACGGGAACTGACCTTGAACTTATATTAATCCATAGCTGGTCACATTAGCCTTCATTAGCCTATTTTCTACAAACACATTCTCTCCAGCTATGTTTGAACGCAATGAGTTATCATGACTAATTTTCTGGAGTACTGGAGATTCAGATATATTTGCAAACGTAAATTACTTCTCATCACAAGTCACTCGATGGTAAATACTTACTCTGAAACTTGTATCCTAATGTCAACACCCATATATCGGTTGTACAATGCTTTCAACATCTGTCCCGTCCAGGCCTCTCAGAATCCTATATTTACAGTGTCATTCAATTCACTTATATTCTTCCAAACTGCACAGCGTAGATGATGTGATCAATTGTGGTTCCTTTGGCAGCTCCTCCATCCGAGAGATAAATCTCAACTTCAGTCTCTAAATCGTTTTTTTTAGGTAAGGACCGTCTTCCTTAACTGTAGAGTGTCAGGGCATGATATTGTGCGGATGAGGTGCGAATAAATGGTATTTAGTAAATGGATAGCATCGACATAGATAGGTGCTTGGCCCGTTTCTTTACTCTGTGACCCTATGACTCTCGGTTCAATGTGTGCACGTTTCTCTATTTGTGCTATTACCGTCAGTAGTTAGAGCAGTGCTTCACTATTCTTTCCTTGTATGAGCCGAGCTGTATGGAGAGATGATGACTTTAATCCTTGGAGCGCAGGAAGCTGGGTGGTGTTATACGGGTGTATAAAGGTGTATAAGAGTAATAGATCGGATGAATGCGCACTCATTTACCCAGCACGTGGAATCAAAAACCAGTGGTCGTAGGTTTATTGTGGGAGGGGATGATTTGCAAGGAACCTGAAGGGAAGACTTTACACTCAGACGGCGATCAGACGATTTCTTTGAGATATGTTGATTCGAAGATGTCATTTCTACAGTCACAACGTTTGGAAATATAGCTGCCATCTTGAAAGTAGCAAGACATAAATAGGTGACCAACTTTCATTATTTGTGTAGAACAATAAACGTTTGTCAGGAACTGATTATGTAGCAATGTTCAGGTGCGCTGACGCACCAGTTTACACTCTAATGCAGAGTGCGGTCCAACACCACTGTTTGCGTGCTTGTATTTTGCGAAACGATATCACATCGTGCATTTGCTTCACCAGCATCGGAACTTTGATAAGATCATCCATTTGTGACATTAGATGCTCTTTCTCTCTCCACTGATATCTTCTGAGTCATCTGAGTATTTCCTGTTTACCTCTTGTACGTATGAATGCCCGGCAATTACTGCGGTCTGCCATGCAGGAGCAGCATTTTTACTGTGTTACTCCTCCTGCCCCAGTCAGCACTTTCTCTTCGCATTTGTATATCAACACCGTCTGTGTCTATCTTAGTCGCCATCACAGTACGATCATTCCGGCCATGATCATATTTGATACTTATCTCAGATCATTGGGTTTGGTTAGGTTAGGCGAGGAATATTACCGTCACGTGTACCGAGGCACAGAGAAAAGCTGCGTTGCATCCTGTCCACTCAGATCAGACATACCATAAATAGATACAATCAGTTCAAACAAATTCATTGGACAGAGCAACGGAGATAATACAGAGGGCAGAATATAGTTCATGAGATAGAATATCATCCCGAACATTGTTCTTTGTTTGTACCAAACTCTAAATTGTCCGTCAATTTGTAAGAATGAATAACATTTGCTCAAGCTGCATTGCATAACTCCGTTCTTCGTGGAGCTCGATATGTGCAGTCGGATAATTCGAGCTGTGCATAAACATAAACAAAAACGTGTACTGTTGTCGGGAATTTTGAGAATTATAAGGGAGATGATCAGGTTATAGTTTGGTTATCCCTGGAGCTCACATACTGGGGGTGCATGATGCGAAAGTTCACAAGGTAGAATGTAGTTAAAATAGCTAAAGCTGAAACATTCTGCTGAGAAGCAGGCTTTCTTATCAGTCGGGGGAGCATAGTCCTTTGAAGTTATGTCTAGGTTCTTATATGTTGCAATCTTGCGTGAGAGCTGCTTTTGGTCTCTCTGTTTCGCAGGTAAGTCTCCCAAAGGTTAACAGATGATCTTCTTTACGAAGGGACTCCATTTGGCGAAGTGAATCTGGACATTTATGATGTCTACATGTTAGATATATGGGTGGGAGATTTCTAAACACAAGAAACCCAAGATTAAAGTTAACTTTGGGGAAACACAACGATGAAATGTTGAACAGGGAAATTGAGCAATGATGGTTTATTTCAACTCCACAGGTAACCATTTTGTCATGAGGGTATAAGAATCCTACAGTTACTGTAAGATTTTGAAGCAGCTTGAGCTTGCTCACACTGTTCCTCGATGTAGATCGCTAAGGCCTTTATTAAACCGACTTGTTCGATGAACTCACCACTGGTCTATGAGACGCTTTATTTTGCGTCTGTGCCTATCGGAATAAAGTTTGATATAGCGTACGGGTAAAGCATAAAATTCCCTCCTACGTATACAAAACATGTTATTTAACTGTACAAAGGTGCGCAGGTGGTGCAAAGAATGATGCAATCCTTCGAAAAACCAAGAGATTACGCCGCTTGGTTTGTGTTGTTGTAAACAATTAGGATATGTGGCGTATAGCGTTTTAGCTTTTGGGTTATGTTCATTATTGTCACATGTACCGAAGAACAATGAAAATCTTTGTTTCTGATGCCTTCCAAACTGGTCAAATGTACCAGACATAGATGCAAACAGTTCGGCCGCGAGGACAGAGGGTGCTAGGCTAATGGATTCACACACGGGTTGAGGGTGGGAATATGGATTTTCACAGAGGATGGTGGGTATATAGAATGATCTGCCAAAGGAGATCGTTGAGGCACAAGCCATGACTGTATTTAAAAGACATTTGGACAGGTGCATGGATAGAAAATGTTTAGAGTGATTTTGGTCAAAAGCTGTAAGTGGGAGTGGTGTCAATGGGGCACATTGGTCGGCATAGAAACAGAGAAAAATAAAAAAAATAGGTGCAGGAGTAGGCCATTCGGCCCTTCGAGCCTGTACCGCCATTCAATATGATCATGGCTGATCATCCAGCTCAGTAACCTGTACCTGCCTTCTCTCCATACCCCCTGATCCCTTTAGCCACAAGGGCCACATCTAACTCCCTCTTAAATATAGCCAATGAACTGGCCTCAACTACCTTCTGTGGCAGAGAATTCCACAGACTCACCACTCTCTGTGTGAAGAAATGTTTTCTCATCTCAGTCCTAAAAGACTTCCCCCTTATCCTTAAGCTGTGACCGCTGGTTCTGGACTTCCCCAACATCGGGAACAATCTTGCCGCATCTAGCCTCTCCAACTCCTTAAGAATTTTATATGTTTCTATAAGATCCCCTCAGTCTTCTAAATTCCAGCGAGTCTATCCAGTCTTTCTTCATATGAACGTTCTACCATCCCAGGGACCAATCTGGTGAACCTTCTCTGTACTCCCTCTAAGGCTAAAATGTCTTTCCTCAGATTAGGAGACCAAAGCTGTACACAATACTCCAGGTGCGGTCTCACTAATGCCCTGTACAACTGCAGCATGGGCAAACTGGGTCGATGGATCTATTCCCCTACTGCGTGACACTATGACAAGAGCGAGCGATCGAAAATGCGGAATACAGCTCTTAGAGTTCTAGCTTTATTGTCGCGAATCATTTTTTTAAAAGTCCAATGTGTGCAATGGGGCAGTTACGAATTGAACAGTGTCCACATAGGGGTATCGTGAAGTAGCCTGATCACAGAGGAAAATCGGTATTCGTGGTGGATTGGGCTACATATACTAATCTCTGCAATTTCCTCCGGTCTTGTCAGAGCTGTCGCTAAACAAACTATTATACAATCCGATAATGTGCGTTCTATGGTCCATCTCTCGAAGTCTTATAAAAAATCAATTTAGTCATGCCAATGTCCACAGTATCCCTGTGAAGTAGAGGCATTGGTGTGCTTTCATGTGTTTCCCATCAAAGTAATTCCTCCACGACATATCGTTGATTTTGTTAACGCCATGGAATTTGAGTTCTCAACCATTTTCCAACCAGTGCCATTGATGCAGATAGGAGTAAATACTCGGCATTGTACCCTGAAGCCAATAACCATCTCGTTCGTCTTGCTGACATTGAAAGAAGGGTTACTGTCATGCCACCATGTCAATACGTTCACTATCTGCATCTTGTAGTTCGTCTCGCCATTGCTCATCATTCCACCATTCAAAATGACGTCTTCAGCAAATTAGCAGGTGCAATTAGAGCCGAATATGGCCACACGGTTGCGAATGTAAATAGGCTAGAATAGCGGACTGAGAACGGATCCTTGCAGTGCTCCATCTTCGAAGTCATTTTCAAGGAGGTGTCTCCTCTCCTTACTAATTGTGGGCTGTGGGGGCTAAAAATCGAGCATCCAGTGGTGGAGCGGGGAGGTTATCCCTCGGACCAAGAGTTTGGAACATGTCGTTCCTCCAAACTCGAACAGAGTGGAGGATTCCACCAACGTCCTTTGACAGTCCCTTCCTTCGCAGATATATTTTGACTTCATCTCTGCACCGAAAGTAAGTAGTTAAGGCAGAAATTATGACCAACGTTCAAAGACAGTTATACTGGCTCATGAAAGGGAAGGATTTAGAGCGGTGGGCGAAAGATGGGTCGGAGTGACGAGTGTAGATGTGGTACATTGGTCGGCATGGGTAAGCTTGGTCGAATTCACGTTGTTCATTCAGTTCAGATATGCCATACATTGATACGATCAGTCCTGCAGATGGAGGGAAGAGGAAGATAGAGAATGCATAATATACTGTAGTTCATTACATAGAATATCACGTTGAATATTGTTAGTTATTTGCATTACACACTGAATTGTCCTTGCATTTCTGAGAACGAACAAGATTTTATCAAGCCACATTGCACAATTCTGTTGTCCGTAGAACTGGACAAGTGCAGTTGGAGAATTCGAGTTCTGTGAAAATACAAAGCAAAGAATTTGGGCGAACATATTATGTATGTGTGTAGAACTGCACGTCTGGAACGATGGATAATGCAATGCCTCTGCAACCTATGAAACATTCATCTGGTTTCGTGGTGTTGCAAACAGTGCAGATGATCGACGCCTTATGCTTCAGCTTCAGGTTTAGGGATGTTATTGTCATATGTACCGAGGTACCGTAAACAACTTTGTTCTGCATGCTATCAAAACAGTTTACATATATCATATATGGATACTATTGGTTCACATTCGCGGACAGAAGTCACTGAGTGTATGGATCCATTCAGAGCGTGGTAGGTACATGGATTCGCACAGCGGGTGGCGGACGTATTGAATGAGCTGCCAAAGCAGGTCTTTGAGGTAGAAACTATAACAACATTTAAAATACATTTAGGCAAACACAAATAGGAAGATTTCGGATTGATACGTGCCAAACGCGGCAGGTGGGACTTGTGTAGATTGTGTACATTGATCGGCATTGGCAGGCTGGACTGAAGGACCTTTTCCAGCGTTGTGTGACTCGTGACAATAGATAGAGCAAAGTTGAAAATACATAGTGCAGAATGCACTTATCAGCATTGTAGCGCATTGTTGTGCATCAGTACCGGAGACAAAGTTCAATGTTTATAATGGGGTAGAAGGAATTCATGAATACCCTCCCATACGGAGGGACCGACCATAAGCCTGATAACGGAGGAATTTAAGTTATTGCTAAGTCTCGTGATGCGCGCTTACAAGAATATCCGCCTGTTGCCAGATCGGAGCAGGGGAAAGAAGAACTGACCGGGATTGGACAGGTGTTTGATTGTGTCGGGTGTTTGTGTAATGTTATGCAGCGTGAAGTGCAGACGGATACTGTGGTTGGGTCTGGATGGATCTGTGGGTCTGTGAAGGACTGGGCTAAATATACAACCCTCTGCATCTTTTCGCGGTCTTGGCAGAGTTGTTTCCAAACCAAGCTTCGATGCAATGTGACAATATGCTTTTTACCGCAAAACTCCAGACGTTTGTAATAGTAACAGAAGACATGACAAATTTATTTTAGTTTACATTTTTGTGCCTTCTTGGGTGTCGTATCAATGTGATTGCTCCACGTCAGATCATTTGTTACATTATCGCCAAGCAACCTGAGGTCGCTATCATTGTCATTTTGTACCATTAGTGCAGATTGGGGCACGTACTGCACTCTGCTTCCTCAGGTCAATAACTACCTCCTTCGTCCCGCTGACATTGAAAGCGTGGTTATGGTGGTGACACCATGTCAGTAAGTTCTCCATATCGTTCGTGTACGTCATCGCCTCGTTGTCCATTATTCGGCCCATCACATCAGCAAACCCGTCGATATACTTAGAGCCGAAATTGGCTGTACGGTTACGAGGGTAAAGAGGGTATAATCGCTGACTGACAACTCATCCTTGCAGGGCTCCGATGTGAAAGTTGTTGTGCAGGAGTTGTCACCTATCGTCACTGATAAGAGGACTGTCGGTGATAAAGTTGTGCATCCATTCTTAGATGGGGACATGATTCCGAGGTCTGGGTGTTACGACATAACAGCCACTCCTTCCCCCAGCACACACAGGTACACACGGCGCACGCACAATGCGAGCTTGAGTCTGTTCCTGGTTTCAGTATCATAGCTAGCGAAATGACCTGGGACTAATATTCATTTCCACACGTGGTCACATTAGAATTCACATTCCTATTGCTAACAAATATATTCACCCCGGGGACATTATAACTTGGAGTGGGGGAATTCATGTGTGAGCTTATAACGGTGTATACCGTCATGAAGAGAATAGATAGGGTGATAGCACATGGTCTTTTATCCAGGATGTGGAACCAAAATACAGTATTCAGAGGTTTAGGGTGAGATCGGCAAAAATCACAAAGAACCTGAAGGGAAGACTTTACACTCAAAGGGTACTGGGTATCTGGAACTATTTGTCAGGTGAGTTAGTTCAGATATGTTGAGTCGGTGGTAGTATTTCTACAGTTACAGCTTGAGAAAATGAAGCGACCAACTCAACTGTAGCAGGCGGTAGTCAGATTTGGTTATTTCTATTGTGCAATGAAAGTTAGACAGGAAATAATTTCCCCACACGGTTCAGCTGCACTGACGAGGTAGTTGGCATTCAAATGCAGAGAGCGGTGCAACAGTGGGGTTTTGCGTTCGTGTGTTTCGCGAAACGATAGCACACCATGTATTTGTTTGGCCAATATCAGACCTTTGACAAGATAATTCACTTCTAACATTAGATACGTTTTCATTTTCCCACAGAAGTTCCCTGCGTATCCTGAGTATATCCAGTTTTTTAATAGGTCAATACAGGGGAAGTTATAAAAGAAGTCAATAGAAGAGGGGTTCGTATAATGGTACTTAAGGGAGAATTGTAATTTATGAATATGAGTCTGACGTAGGTGTCGCTGTGATCCAGGTGTTCCAATGGTGAGTGTAGGGCTAGTGCGATGACATCGTCCGCTGGCCTGTGATAGCGGTGGGCGAAATGCAGTGGGGCAAGGCCGCTGGGTAGACTGCATTTAATGCGTTCCATAACCAGCAACTCAAAATATTTCATGATGGTGAAAGTCAAGGCCACTGAATGGTTATCGTTTAAGCTTGAGGTCTTGCGTTTCTTCGACATTGGAATGATGATGGACTTTTTGAGCATGTGGGTCCCTGAGAACCGAGTCGGGCGAGTTTAGAGATGTCGACGAATATTCTCTCTAGCTTGTCTGTGCAGCTACTAGGGACACGGCCAGGAACTCCGTCTGTGCCTGTTGCATTTCGTGGGTTTACTCACATGAAGGCTGATCCAACCTCTGCTACAGTCACCCTGGGGAGAGGCACACTGGAGTCTGAAGAGTCAGGTGTCACCGCCCTGTTGGCCTTCTGCTCGAAGCGAGCTTAGGAAGCATTCCTTTCATCGTGTTGAGTCGCACTATTACCAATGAAGTTGCCTGAATTTGCGTTGCATCCAGTTATCTTAATCAGACCTTGCCACATTCTCCGTGTATTCCAGAAATTATACTGGGACTCAGGGTTGTACCGCTATTACCTCTTGGCATCCTTTATGGCTTTGCGGAGACCACAGCGTGGCTTCTTT
Source organism: Rhinoraja longicauda (assembly GCF_053455715.1). NCBI lineage: Eukaryota > Metazoa > Chordata > Chondrichthyes > Rajiformes > Arhynchobatidae > Rhinoraja > Rhinoraja longicauda. The sequence goes on along the minus strand of NW_027601272.1, from coordinate 392,705 downwards.
TACCGCTTGGGGTCGTTTGACTTGTATGCATCGGATCTGGCCTTCACCTGTGAATGTACATCCATGGTTTTCGGTTGGGGAACACTCGCATTGACTTCGGCGGCACAGTCTTCCACTCACTTGTTGATGAAGTTAGTCACGGCGGAGGCGTACTCGTTCAGGTTAGCTGCAGAATCCCTGACAATGGACCAGTCTACCGTCTTAAAGCAGTCGCGTAAGATGTCACCCGCGTCCGTTGACCAGCTTTTTCCAACTCTCTCCATCGGATCCTCCTGCTTCAATTGTTGTTTGTTGGTAGGGAGCAGAAGCAAGCTCGGTGGTCAGATTTCCCGATATGTGTCCGAGGGACAGGGCGACATGGAACAATCCCTACAGGATGGACGAGGCGAGCCTGGACGTGGGAACACATAGAATGCACTGAAGGGACACAGTGGAACAGTTCAATGCTGAGTAATGTTCCTAGCTCTAGTTTGCTCATTGTATTGTTTATTTAGCTGGGTGGATGGGCGTACGTTCCTGTGTATTTCTTTTCACACACCGTGGGATTTCTTTCATGGCGACCATCAGGAGCACACATAGAGCCAGGAACACCAGCAGACAGCGACGGGAAAGAAACAGAGACATAGAGACATGAGTACTCACAGAGAGAAGTAGGAACATTCACGGAAACAGACAGGACCCTCCCCTAATTCTGCGTAGGTTTGCCTTCGCCTGATTTCCCATTTGCAGGCGCACTCCCCTATTTCCACATTTACAGTTTCCCATGGCTAATTTCATATTTGGTGTTTATCCACCCGGCATACTTCAATAACGGTGCACCCGCAAATCCCCATTTGTGGTGCCCTACCCTAATTGAACATTTACCGGTGCTCTCCCATAATTACCATATATAAGTACCTTCCCCAAAATGACAATTTAATATGATGCCATACAATTGACCAAGACCTTAATTTGAGTAGTTCAGTGTACAATCCCAGTGCCGTCGATAGAAAGCACAGAAAATTAAAGAGAAAACAATTGAGAAGGTGTGTGGTCGGTTGGAAGGATGGCGTGTGTTCCACCGCGGAAGGATGATGCAACGAGATGGAATTGACGCCCAGGTGAAGACAACACGCAAACCAAACAGATGGACAACTGGTTTAAACTTGCCTCATTGTCCGGAGTGGCTTCCAAATCAGTAGATACTGGGATCCGAAGGCAGCGCGAAAGCCCCCATTCTGATCACAACCGACAATGAAAGGCTAGTTTCGCTAAAGGAAACGAATGAGAAAGCGTAAAGTGTGATCAAGTGTCGGTGGTTAAGGATTCAAGAACCAATATCGAACTCAGGTCCGTGCTACATGTTACAAGCGTGTGAAGATCTCAAGATAGTTTATCGAAATCTCACAAATAGACTGCAGTGAATGGATCTGTAAAATGCACATTTTATATTTTACAACCAGAATCCAGAAACGTACCAGGATATCAACGAAGGTTTCAGCCAATTAATTCATCCAAATGAAACAGCTTCCTGAAGCTTTGCTAAGATGTTGATGTCATCAGGTGAAGCTGCTACTGCGGTAGCATTCGGCTTGAGTTAAAGGAGAGAGCTCCAATGACAATGAAAGACGTGACAACCCAGAGACCCTGAAAAATGCTTTTTCCATATAACGTCCATTTCATGTTTAGTTGTGATTTATTGATTTCTGTCGTTTGAATATAGCACGTCCCTGCTCAACATTTATATTCTGTTCCACACCATGGAGATAAAGAATGTAGATACAAGGAACAGGAGATGCTGGTTTACATTGAACACACAGCAGGTCACGCGAGATTCATGCAATCTAGAAACCGAATTAACCATTCCACATGAACGTAAACTTTACTGGGATTTTATGACTGCATGTCCGTGACTATTGACATACACAGCGGTGGAACAATTGCTGTCTGTAATCTGCACCAATGAATTGATTGCGATGGTGCAAGGAATGATTACTAACTTTACAAATAAAAATTAAGGCAGGTGGGATGGTAGATTGCCAAGATGCATATTAAGAATGACGGTGGGATTTTTATCAGCTGGGAAAGTGGGCAGTGGAATAGCGTACGGCATTTAGTTTGGATATCTGTGATTTGTTTTATTTATGTAAGTCAGGCCATGTCCATCCCAGTGATCGGTTCGATGCTGCAGAGCGCTGTAGAACAGGTAGATCGAGGTGTGCACGTCACAGATCGCTGGATTTTGAGTCCCCGGTGGATACGATGGTAGTGAAGATTTGGCACGATGTCTTTCATTTATGACGGTATTAAGTGCAGATGTTGGGACGTTATATCACAGTTTACAAGACGTTTGTGAGGCCGCGCTTGTTTATAGTTCCCTTGCCGTCCACTTGATGTCGCCATTATTCAAAAGCTCCAAATTGCATAATACCCAGAATTGTATTCCACAGATATGGTTCTGTGCCTCATTGGCTCAGAAGCCAAAATCAGGACATCGAACAGCTCGCTTCAATTAATACTAAATATTATTTTTTTAAATAAAATTATTTTTCAACCAGGCCAGGTGGGTTCTAAATAATGCCCCACCGCGAAAACACAATAAGAGGCTGACTGCCTACATAGTCTCCGAGACTCTTACAGTCAAACAATGACGATGCTATTTATAGAGTTATAGTCAAACAGCATGAACAAAGACCTTTTGTAACCGGATGCAGAGGCCGAGCAATATGTCCAAATAACTTAATCCACCTTCCCCACGTTTTTTCCATGGCCCATCATCCATTTTTACCCATCTATTCTTTCAAATGTCTCTTGTACATTCTAATCGAAGCACATCGCTTCAGCTTCATCTGGCACCACATTCCATCTACCCACAACTTCCTGTGTAACCGAGTTGCCTCTGAGGTCTCTTCTGACGCTATCTTCTCTCCCTTGAAAACTGTTATCCAGCTCTAGACTCACCACACTGGAAAAACGATATATGATGATATATACTTCCGTAATGTCACCAGTCAACCATATAGTCTACGTGGAAAACCTTCCAACTTGTCCGGCCGATCTTTAAGTCTAATGCCCTCCCTTCCCGGCAACAACATGCGATTCTTTTCCCCAACGTTCTCGCTTTAATGTATTCCTTCAAATAGTTGGATGATCAGAAACTGCGATCAGTGCTCCAAGTGTAGTCTCATGAATGTTTCGTATCATTCAGTTGAACACCTGGAATACTAAGTGCCGTACATTTCACCTACCGCGGCAATTCATCTCGATCAGCGCGTTTATGATCACATAACACCCAAACCCAAACGTAAGGTGCCAGTGGACGAATTATACTCGGTCATGAACTCTTTTTAAGGACTAAACTCTGATGCCCTGCTCATTATCTGCGGTGACATCACTCAATCCAGCTTCAGGGGTGCAGTGGTATCTAAACTCTGCATGCCTACATTCTTACACTGGGCATCTGCACTCTGGGTTACACCACCATCTAGAATGTCTAGAGTTCCAGAGCAACAACCTTGCTTTCATTGACAGAATGTACAAGGAAATGTTTACGGACATCGGAAGTGGAAGAATCGGGTCCCACAATCACGTGTAGGTCTACTGGACGACGGTGGAGAGAGTCAAGATCTTTAAATTATTGATTGAACGTGCATATCTCTGAAAATCTTTCCTCGACCCGGCACATTAATGCAATGATAAAGAAAGCTCATCAACGTCTCTACTTTCTGAGCAGATTGAGGAGATTCGGTCTGTCAATACTCTTGGACCTCATGCATGTGTGCAGTGGAGAGCATATTGCGCGGTTGCACCACGGTCTGGTTCGATAACTTGAACGCCCAAGAGCCAGGAAGACTGCAAAAAGTAAGTACTACTCAGTAGGTATATCAAGGGTACTGAGCTCCCAATCATCGTGAGATCTACAGAAGTTGCTGCCTCAAAAAGGCAGCCAGCTTCATCAGTGACACAGGCGACACACTCATTTCATTCCTGCCATCGGATTTGAAACATAGGAGCCTGAAAAGTCTAGGTTCAGCACCAGCTTATTTCCTACAACCACGAGGTCATTAAACACTGCAACCTCCAAACCACATAGAATTGGGAAATTTATTTTTTTTGCACTATTTCTGCTTGTTTATTTCTTCATATATTGTTTTTATTAGCACTGTGTATGCATATTCTTTCGTGATTCTGCAAGTAACACTTTCCCTGTTCTATTCTAAAACATCCCTGACAGGACTCTTGATCCCCCCATTTGCCATCTGACGAGAGCTATCGACGTTGCTCCTGTCGGGTAACAGACAGGGATTTCAGAACGTGGCGCCAATAGAAGTGTGAGACAGCGGTGGTCAGTGCACAACGAGATCTACTTCAGGTTTGTCTTGAGAAAATGGACTGGGACGTGATTGGAGTATCGGAGTAAAAAGGTCCTTCTGCAGGTGTATAGGACACTGGTGAGACCACATCTGGAGTACTGTGTGCCGTTTTGGTCTCCAAATTTAAGGAGGGATATCCTTGCTCTTGAGGCAGTGCAGCGTAGGTTCACGAAGTTAATCCCCGGGGTGGCGGGACTGTCAATTGAGGAAAGATTGGAAAGACTGGGCTTGTATTCACTGGAGTTTAGGAGGATGAGAGGGGGTCTTACAGAGACGTATAAAATTATAAAAGGACTGGACGAGCTAGATGCAGGAAAAATGTTCCCAAATTTGGGGGAGTCGAGAATCAGTGGGTACAGTCTAAGAATAAAGAGGTCATTTAAAACTGAGGTGAAAAGGAAACTTTCACGCAGAGAGTTGTCAATTTGTGGAATTCTCTGCCACAGAAGGCAGTGGAGGCCAGGCCCTCGAATCCCGGTAACATGCTCGTAAACCTTCTCTACATTTTCAGCATTATAACATATTTGACTAAGGTAAATTCTCGGAAAACGGCCGGTAAATTTCCGGCAATCGGCCAAATGTGGTCCCTGACCGAGTTTTGATATCGTGCGCCAATCAACGGGCCACGCTATTCGCCGAGATCTCCATCCTCTCGCCACTGAATATCGCCGTCTGCAGTCCCCACCTTCTTCAAGGAAGTGTCCATCTTTCCAGTTTCCAAAAGATTAGAGGACTTGCTTCAATAATTACCACCCAGTAGTTTACCAAATACTACACGTCGCACTTTGAGACATTCCTTGTCCCATTTCCCCTGTTCATCTTGAACCTGATGTGATCTTCGATAAGCACCTTCACTGTCACCTACACTAGCGATCTAGCATTGTCAGCCAACGTACTAACCATTTTAAAAGCATTGTCAGCTAAATCTTTAACATAGATGAAAAACGACAGTGGGCCTACCATCAATCCCCGTTGTGCACTAGTAAAAGGACTTCAATCTTAGCATCAATCTTCAACTGCCATCGTCTTTCCACTCTCACCAAGCCAAGGTACGACATTACCTGACTGTTCCGCCGAGCTTCGGGTCAGTGGTACCGCACATGGTATTGATCAAAGATACTAGAGGAACAAGATGGACCACTCTGTTGAAATCGCCTATACTGAAGTGTAGTACGCGAAGGAGCCATGTTAGTTGGCAAAATCCGCAGTTCTTTATGCCTCTCGCAGTGCAATCAGTGTTTTGGCGGAACAGTCGGTGTAATTATACCTTTAAAATGCAGAATATATCTCATCTCCCAATTCACAGATTTTTTTATTTTTTTATTTTTAAATGTTTCTACAAGTTTCTGCCTACTCAAATGGCGCCTTGATGTACTACGGTTTTTAGGGTTGAGAGGTCTATCTTGTTCCTCTGGAATCTTTGGTATTGATGGTGGGGACGCCAGGTCTGCAGATACTGGAATCTTGAACAACGTACAAAGCGCTGGAGGATGTCAGCGCGTCAAGTGAGATCTGCGGAGGAAATGAACGAGCGACGGTTCGGACTGACACCCGTCTGCGAATAATGCTGAAGAGAGGGAAGGTCCAGGGCCGAACCAGTGTCTGTCCATTTCCTTCACACATGTTGCCTGAGACACTGTGTAACTCCGCGCACTTTTAGTTTTTATTTATGGCGGGGTCGAGGATGTGACAATGTCATTGAATGTCTGGGATATGTTGGCATGACATGAGAGATGGCCGTTTGCGATCACTTAATTCTCCCAATCCATCTGTCTCTTGCCATCTATCAGCCAATGTCTGAATTTAGCTGAGATTGTGCTGTAAGTACACATGTAATTTTTTTTACACAGAGGCTTCGAAAGTGCAATCATCATTAATATATCTGATCCAATGAAAGAAGGAAGGACGTTGCCAAACTGTTGAAAAAGGTTGGACCTATGGAAATGCAATGAGAAATCCGTGTCGTGATGTCCTGAGCTGTGACGTTGATCTTTGACAACTCCGCCGTCTTTCTGTATGCCATTTGTCACCAACCACAACCCTAATATGGCCTCGATCTCCATTAGTTTCGGTATTACCAGACTAATCTACTGGGTCTTAACCAGCTCTGATGTCGCAGACATTCTTACCTCATCTCTGGGTTTCAACGTTTTGGTTCGTGTTTCAAAAGGGTGTCGTCGAGGTATGGACCCGAGTGCTCGATCCATCCTCGACAATCCTGGAAGAAAGCGAATGGATGGTCCTGAGAGCCCAGCCGCCACTGAGGGAGTGATCGACCGCTGTCAGTCCATTCTCGGACAGTCTTGGACCGAGTGATTCGTTCCTGGAATCCCTGTTGTATGACGGGGAGTTATTGAACTGTCGATCTTTTACCGGATAACTCTGTTACGTGTGCGTATCCTGAGAGCCCAGCGTGTCAAAGAGTAGATGGTTTATAGATGGTCGCTTCCGGTGTTTGGGGAACCACGAAACCCGTTAGCCGCACCATGACCAATACAAGCGCTGTAAGAGGCAAAGGAGCCTGCGAGCCAGGAGCTAACTCATTCCCCAATTCCAATGTCAAATGCCAAGAGAGATTTATTGTCATACTAGACCAAGTGGGCCCAAAACTCTCCTGGATTGGTGTAGCACCCTCTCCTCCCCCACTCCCCCTCCACTCTCCTCCCCTCCTCTCCCGCACTCCCCCTTCCCCTCTCACCGCCCGCCCTCCTCCCCCTCCCTCCCTGCCTTTTCACGTTAACCCCTGACACCCGCACTAATCAAGAATCTGTCCTTCTCTGCCTTAAATATATCCACTGACTTGGCCTCCACAGCACTCCGTGGAAAAGAATCCAACAGATTCAACCCCCTCTGGCTGAAGAAATCCCTCCTCATCTCCTTCTTGAAGGGACGTCCTTTAATTCTGAGGCTGTGCCCTCTGGTCCTAGACTCTTCCACTAGTGGAAACATCCTCTCCACATCCACTCTATCAAGGCCTTCACTATTCGGTAAAGTTTCAACGAGGTCCCCCTTCATTCTTCTAAACTCCAGCGAGTTCAGGTCCAGTGCCGACTAACGCTCATCGTAGGTTAACCCACTCATTCCTGGGATCGTAAACCTCTGGACCCTCTCCAGAGCCAGTACATCCTTCCTCAGACATGGGGCCCAAAACTGCTCACAATACTCAATGCGGCCGGACCAGAGGATTACAGAGCCTCGGCATTACATCCCTGTGTTTGTATACAAGCCCTCTTGAAGTAAGTGCTATTAAATGAGAGCAATACATCGTGTAGAGTCTCTTGCCCAGAGTAGAGGAATCGAGAGGCAGAGGACATGGGTTTACAGTGAGGGGGGTAGCTTTAATAGGAATCCGAGGGGCAACTTTACCACACAGCGTGTGGTGGGTGTATGGAACATGCTGCCGGAGAAGGGAGTTGAGGCAGGGACTATCACAAAATTTAAGAGACACTTGGGCAGGTACATGGATAGGAAAGGTTTGGAGGGATATGGGCCAAACGCAGGCAGTTGGGTCTAGTGTAGATGGGGCATGTTGGTCGGTGTGGGCAAGTTGGGGGGAAGGTAGGGCCTGTTTCCACGCTGCATCACTATGTGACTCTAAATACTAACTCCGTGTAGTAGTCTGATTGTGGAGAGGAAGAAACTGTTCCTGATAAACTCCAGAACTCCCCGTAAATTGGAAACACGAGTATTCAGAGCGGTGAAGAAAGCGTATAGCACGCTTGCTTTCATCTGTCGGGGCATCGAGTTCAAGAGCCGGGACGTCAAGATGCATCTCTCTAGGACTTTGGTCAGGCTGCATTTGGAGTATTGCGGCAGTTCTGGTCGCCCCCATTACAGGAAGGATGTGGGGGGTTTGGAGAGGACGAGAGGGGAGTTACAGAGACAGGGAGAGGGGGTATAGGGGCAGGAGCGGAGGGGGTCACAGAGACAGGAGGGGGTGTAAGGGCGGGAGTGGATGAGGTCACAGAGGCGAGGAGAGTGGGGGGTGTAGGGGCAGGAGGGAGAGTGTCATAGAGACAGGGAGCGGGGGTGTAGGGGCCGGAGGGGAGGGGGTCACAGAGACGAGGAGAGTGGGGGAGTGTAGGGGCAGGAGGGGAGGGTGTCACAGAGACAGAAGGGTGTGTAAGGGCGGAAGGGGAGGGGGTCACAGAGACTGGTGTAGGAAACACTCTCTCCCCTCCCCAGGGAAGAGGTTCAGGGACAGCTGTTACATCACATGGCGGCTAACCGTTTTAACCACACTTCCCAATAATGGCGTTGGAGAGAGAAGTGAGGGCGAGAAGGTGGAGAGTTATCATATCATATCATATCATATATCTACAGCCGGAAACAGGCCTTTTCGGCCCTCCAAGTCCGTGCCGCCCAGTGATCCCCGTACATTAACACTATCCTACACCCACTAGGGACATTTTTTACATTTACCCAGCCAATTAACCTACATACCTGTACGTCTTTGGAGTGTGGCAGGAAACCGAAGATCTCGGAGAAAACCCACGCAGGTCACGGGGAGAACGTACAAACTCCTTACAGTGCAGCACCCGTAGTCAGGATCGAACCTGTGTCTCCGGCGCTGCATTCGCTGTAAAGCAGCAACTCTACCGCTGGGGAAAAGAGAGAGAGAGAGACAGATAGGGAGACATAGCTGAGAAGACGAAAGGGGAAGAGATGGAGGGAGAGGGAAATATCAAAGGGAGAGTGGGAAGATGAAGAGGGGAGTTCAGAGCGAGTGGGTTGCCAAAAGGGAGAGAGGGATGGGTCATGTAGATAGAAAGAAACTGAGGGAGAGATTCATTGAGAGTGAGAGGGGAGGGAGGGGTAAGGGGTGAAAGGTTAACAGAGACAGGGGCGCAGAGAGGGAGAATAGAGAGGGTATGAGAGAGAGACACAGTTCAAAGAGAGGGCAGCAGTAAGGATGGAGGGAGAGACAAAGGGAGGAGGGAGATGTGCTGCATCATTCGCTGTTTTATTTAGGTTTCGCACAATTCTGAAGCCACAATGTTTCTGTTCTCTGAATGTCTCGAGTCTTTGGGTCGTTCCTGCTCAGAGGTGATGAAGGCAGAGAATGTTATTGTCCCGGCGCAAAATCAGACCCACTGCAGGCAAGCAAGGACTGAATGGTTACCGGCCTCGCCGGGAGTGTGGGGGTGAGGTTGCAGTCAGTTAAGCCGCGATCATATTGAGTGGTGAAGCAGAGTGGAGGGGCCATTTTATTGCAAGGTGATTGTTGAACTAATTCCGCAATCTGTGGACAAACGTCGCCCAGTCCACCTTCAAACTGGGCACCAGAAGTCCTGCGAGGGTCCCTGGAATTTGGGATTGCATTAGTGAGTGAAGCGGATTGAAGGGAATCAGACAAACAACATGAGGCGGAGAGTTGGATCTGATGGAGTTTGAAACAATATCCCCTTTGCTGGAACAATGCCGCTCCCAATTTCCATCCCTCAGTATCGCCACAATTCGTAGTGTTTGGGTTTCTCAATCAATTCCCTGAATAAATCACAACCTGTCTCAGCAGGGATTTCACTTGGCTGATGTCATCTGTTTGCGAATCATTTCAAAATCTCTATTTTTTAACTATGTTGAAATTTCAGTGTCCCGGTGGAGACGGAAAATGGTATAAAATCTCAGGGAATGTTCTGCTCCAGCATTTCATTCCACGAGATTACCGGTAGCTCGCGGGGATACGTCGGTGGGCAGAGAAATGGGGGAAATGCTGCCGGAATATTGGCGTGTGTAGAAAATATTGTACGTGATCATTGCTGCCGTTGGAGTCCCTGGTAAGTCAGCAGAACAATTCAAGATTTATAACTCAGTCTGTTAACCGGTGTTGACCTGATACTGATCATGTTACATGATTCACAACTGATGATCGTTGTACAAGAATATGTGTAGCATATCAATCCTCACAGTGAAATATCTTTGAATTAACGCTGTGATTTTTCTTATTTTCAGACAGCCAAAACTAACCTTCTTTTTCTACCACTACCGAGACCCACTGGAATGTTGTTCTTGCCTTCAGTGGGACCTTGCCCAGAGTTATCCCAGTGCTCGGGACAGGCAGCTCTCCGGGACGGTGTGACTGGGATGGGTTTACATTGTGAAGTTCACTGTGTCTGAGTTATTGATCAGAGTGAACACCCGTTCCTGTGGACACGTTTCACTGTGGAGTCTGTCACAGTCTGATTCCGCCGCCTGTTGGTCAATAATTGGAACGATCCCCTGAACCAGTGGCCGCGGATCTACCGGCGTGTGTTGTTACCGAACTGAACTCGCTGTGGAATGAATCCATTAACGGAGCCACTCTGCTGCCGGATCCTAAGTTGTCCGTTCCTTCCCTCTGGAACCCTCATCGTCCCCATCAGATGCCGAATTACCAGAGGCCTGGTTAAACGTGGCCATTCACGGTTAAGTCTGTGAAACCGGCTCCATTAGCGACTGTGAGCAGGGTTAACTATAGAAAGGACCATTCCGCCTATTGTAGAAGGCGGCTGCTCGTTCCCTCCCCGCCCTTTACCCCGCCCTTCGCTTTATCTCTTCTCCCCTGAAGCAGGCAGGTCGGGCACAGTCGGAGCCGGGTCTGACATTGTTAAACTTGCAGCCGCGCACCGACTCCAACACTCCTGATCTTCAGCTGAAAGTGGAGCCGGTGTTCAGCCCCGGAGACCGTGTTCAGTAATGCCCAGTGTCCGTTCCCTTCTCTTTCCGCAGTGAATTTAGTGGCGATTGTGATCCTGTCCCGGGGAAAGTGCGGCCTCTCCACCTGCACCACTCGCTACCTGGTGGCCATGGCAGCGGCCGATCTACTCACCCTGATTACCGCGGTCATTTTGTTTTGGATCAAAGCTCATTACTTTTATTGGAGTTTCCTGACCATCACCCCTGTGTGCCGTGTTAACACTGTACTGCAGACTGCAGCCACAGACTGTTCTGTCTGGTTCACCGTCACTTTCACCTTTGATCGCTTTGTCGCCATTTGTTGCCAGAAGCTGAAAACAAAATATTGCACCGGGAAAACTGCGCCTGCGGTTCTCGCAACAGCCGGCGTTCTGCTCTGTCTGAAAAACGCTCCCCGCTACTTCGCACTGGAACCCTGAAAATTCATCGACAATGTCCCGTGGGGCTGTCTCACGGTGCACAGTTATTAAACTGACCCCGGGTGGGTGGCATTTGACTGGTTCGACACGGTTTTAACTCCGTTCCTCCCTTTCGCTGTGATCCTGCTGCTCAACGTTCTGACAGTCCGGCACATTTTAGTGGCCAGTCGGGTCCGTCAGGGGCTGAGGGGTCAGAGCAAGGGGGAGAAGAGCAGTGACCCGGAGATGGAGAGCAGGAGGAGGTCTGTGGTTTTACTCTTCACCATCTCCGGCAGCTTCATCCTCCTGTGGCTGACGCTTGTTGTAAACGTCGTCTATTATCAGATCACAGCGATTGGAGATGATCGGAATGATTCTCAGTGGATCTTTAACGAAGTCGGGTTTGTGCTGAGGAATCTCAGCTGCTGCACCAACACATGTATTTACGTGGCGACCCAGTCCAAGTTCAGGGAGCAGGTGAAGCGCGCTGTGAAATATCCGCTCATCTCAGCGCTTCGGCTCATTAATAAACCCGCGCCCTGAGCGCATCCCAGAGGCGACCGCAGTCTCCTCCCCTCTCCCCACTCTCCCTCTCTCTCTCTCCCCCTCTCTCCTCACTCTTTCCCCTCTCTCTCCCACTCTATCTGTCCCTCTCCCTCCCTCTGTCTCTTTCTCTGCCCCGTCTCACTCTCTCTCCCCTCTCTGCTTCCCCTCTCTCTTCCCCTCACCCATTCTCTCTCTCACTCCCCTTTCTTTTGATGAAATAAACGAATCTAAGTTTAACTAAAAACTAAACTCTCCGCTCTCGCTCTCCCTCCTTACGATCACGCCCTCTCTCTCTCCCACCTCCCACTCCCCCACTCTATCTCCTGCTGTCCAGTTTATTATAATAAATTTACAATAATAAACTAATATTTGACACAACCCCCCCTCTACTTTAAAATAAATTAACGAGAAATTAAGCTCATATTTGTTACCCCCTCTCTCTCTCTCCCCTTCCGCCAGCCCCCCTCGCTCTCTACTCTCTGTCTCACCTATTTCTCTCCCCCAATGTCTCTTACGCTCCACAAAAATACAATATTAAATTAAACTAAATATTTGATACCCCCTCTCCGCTTCTCCTACTCCCAATCTCTCTCTCTACCCCCTCTCCTTCAATCTCATCTCTAGCTCCCCATCTCCCACCTCTCACTTCCTCTCTCTCTTCCTTTTCTCACACTCTCTCTCTCGCTCTCTATGTATCCCTCTCTTTCTCTCCCTCTTCTT